>NW_027275587.1:0-55046 GCF_030028105.1 Mobula birostris | reverse complement strand
GGGAGAGATGGGTTACTGTGGGGGGAACGAGAGAGAGACGGGTTACTGTGGGGGGAACGAGAGAGACGGGTTACTGTGGGAGGAACAAGGGAGGGACGGGTTACTGTGGGGGGAACGAGAGAGACGGGTTACTGTGGGGGGAACGAGAGAGAGAGGGGTTACTGTGGGAGGAACGAGGGGGAGAGGGGTTACTGTGGGGGGAACGAGAGAGAGAGGGGTTACTGTGGGAGGAATGAGGGAGAGACGGGTTACTGTGGGAGGAATGAGAGAGAGAGGGGTTACTGTGGGGGGAATGAGAGAGACGGGTTACTGTGGGGGGAACGAGAGAGAGAGGGGTTACTGTGGGAGGAATGAGGGAGAGACGGGTTACTGTGGGGGGAACGAGAGAGAGAGGGGTTACTGTGGGGGGAACGAGAGAGACGGGTTACTGTGGGGGGAACGAGAGAGACGGGTTACTGTGGGGGGAACGAGAGAGATGGGTTACTGTGGGGGGAACGAGAGAGAGAGGGGTTACTGTGGGAGGAATGAGAGAGAGAGGGGTTACTGTGGGAGGAATGAGAGAGAGAGGGGTTACTGTGGGGGGAATGAGAGAGACGGGTTACTGTGGGGGGAACGAGAGAGAGAGGGGTTACTGTGGGAGGAATGAGGGAGAGACGGGTTACTGTGGGAGGAATGAGAGAGAGAGGGGTTACTGTGGGGGGAATGAGAGAGACGGGTTACTGTGGGGGGAACGAGAGAGAGAGGGGTTACTGTGGGAGGAACGAGGGGGAGAGGGGTTACTGTGGGAGGAACGAGGGAGGGACGGGTTACTGTGGGGGGAATGAGAGAGACGGGTTACTATGGGGGGAACGAGAGAGAGAGGGGTTACTGTGGGAGAGAACGAGAGAGAGGGGTTACTGTGGGGGGAATGAGAGAGACGGGTTACTGTGGGGGGAACGAGAGAGAGAGGGGTTACTGTGGGAGGAACGAGGGGGAGAGGGGTTACTGTGGGAGGAACGAGGGAGGGACGGGTTACTGTGGGGGGAATGAGAGAGACGGGTTACTATGGGGGGAACGAGAGAGAGAGGGGTTACTGTGGGAGAGAACGAGGGAGAGAGGTGTTACTGTGGGGAGAAGGAGGGAGAGAGGGGTTACTCTGGGGGAACGAGAGAGAGAGGGGTTACTGTGGGAGAGAACGAGGGAGAGAGGTGTTACTGTGGGGAGAAGGAGGGAGAGAGGGGTTACTCTGGGGGAACGAGAGAGAGAGGGGTTACTGTGGGAGAGAACGAGGGAGAGAGGTGTTACTGTGGGGAGAAGGAGGGAGAGAGGGGTTACTGTGGGGGGAATGAGAGAGACGGGTTACTGTGGGGGGAACGAGAGAGAGAGGGGTTACTGTGGGAGGAACGAGGGGGAGAGGGGTTACTGTGGGAGGAACGAGGGAGGGACGGGTTACTGTGGGGGGAATGAGAGAGACGGGTTACTATGGGGGGAACGAGAGAGAGAGGGGTTACTGTGGGAGAGAACGAGGGAGAGAGGTGTTACTGTGGGGAGAAGGAGGGAGAGAGGGGTTACTCTGGGGGAACGAGAGAGAGAGGGGTTACTGTGGGAGAGAACGAGGGAGAGAGGTGTTACTGTGGGGAGAAGGAGGGAGAGAGGGGTTACTCTGGGGGAACGAGAGAGAGAGGGGTTACTGTGGGAGAGAACGAGGGAGAGAGGTGTTACTGTGGGGAGAAGGAGGGAGAGAGGGGTTACTCTGGGGGAACGAGGGAGAGAGCGGTTAGTGTGGGGGGAACGAGGGAGGGACGGGTTACTGTGGGGGGAATGAGAGAGACGGGTTACTATGGGGGGAACGAGGGAGAGAGGTGTTACTGTGGGGAGAAGGAGGGAGAGAGGGGTTACTCTGGAGGAACGAGGGAGAGAGCGGTTAGTGTGGGGGGAACGAGGGAGGGACGGGTTACTGTGGGGGGAACGAGGGAGAGACAGGTTACTGTGGGAGGAACGAGGGAGATGGGTTACTGTGGGGGGAATGAGAGAGACGGGTTACTATGGGGGGAATGAGAGAGAGACGGGTTACTGTGGGGGGAACGAGGGAGAGACAGGTTACTGTGGGAGGAACGAGGGAGGGACGGGTTACTGTGGGGGGAATGAGAGAGAGGGGTTACTGTGGGAGGAACGAGGGAGAGAGGTGTTACTGTGGGGAGAAGGAGGGAGAGAGGGGTTACTCTGGGGGAACGAGGGAGAGAGCGGTTAGTGTGGGGGAGAATGACAGAGGGGCTACTGTGGTGTTTGCTGTCCATGTCGGGGAGAGTGCTGGGTACGAGCTGTGTGTGCGGGGGAGGGAGCGTAGGTGAGGGACGTTACTGTCTGTGAGGAGGGGGATTTGCTGTGTCTGCGGGAAAGAGCGTGTTGATTGTGCTAGGTGAGGGAGATGGACCATAGTGTGTGTGTGTGTGTGTGTGTGTGTGTGTGTGTGTGTGTGTGTGTGTGTGTGTGTGAGACAGGGAGTGCGTGGGAGTGAGAGTGAGAGGGGTGATTTTCAGGGTGTGGAAAAGAGACGCTATTGTGTGTGTGTGAGAGAGAGAGATCGAAAGAGAAAGAGAGAGATAGTGGAGGGGAGAAGGTGTTTTTTGCGAGAGTGTAGGTTACTGTGAGAGTGACAGAAAGAAATGAACAGAGAGATGAAGGGTGGGTAAGAAAGAGAGAGGGGGAGGGGCAGAGAGAGGGATCGGCAGACAGTGTGTGAGAGAGAGATGAGAGCGGGGAGGGAGACTGGGGCTGAGACAATGAGTGCAAGGGAGAGAGATAGAGTGAGAGGGAGTGAGGGATGGAGAGGGGGTCTTGAGGGGAAGGAGAGAGAGTGAGGGACAGAGACGGGGGTTATGAGGAAAGGTTAAAGAGCAGGAAGAGAGAGAGACGCACGGGGACCGTGAGGGAAGGGTGAGAGGGGGACGGCAAGCGAGGGACAGAGACGGGGATTCTGTCTGAGTGAAGGTTAAAATGTGGGAAGAGGGGAAGAGTGAGAGACAGTGATGGGAATTGCGAGGGAAGGTTAGACGAATGTAAGGGGTTTCTTCTTTTATGTTACTGCGTAGGCTAATTAAAATGGCTTCTTTGTTATGTTCAATGCTGAGAAAGTTCTCCCACTAGCAGCTTGTTTGGGTTAGATTACTGATAAGAGAGAGAACGAACCAATTGGGATAGATGCAAACACGAGGAATTCTGCAGATGCTGGAAATTCAAGCAACACACATCGAAGTTGCTGGTGAACGCAGCAGGCCAGGCAGCATCTCTAGGAAGAGGTGCAGTCGACGTTTCGGGTCGAGATCCTAGAGATGCTGCCTGGCCTGCTGCGTTCACCAGCAGCTTTGATGTGTGTCAATTGGGATAGATGTTATTCTTTCTAGTGTGTCTGCAAGTTATTGTGATGCACCGGTTGTTGGGCAGAAGGCGCGATGGAGACAGAGAGAACGGACAAGGTGCTGTGAGCCGGCCAACGGGGTCGGACCCCGAGCCAGAGTCGGAGATCCAGGGTCTTCGACGAGGAGAGGAGACGGAGACGGACTCGCGTGGAGCGTCGGGTCGACCACCGTGGTTGGCCCCAGGCGGCAGGTCGAGGTGGTCAGAGGGGATCGTTACTAGAGCTCCAACTGTTTGTGCACGAAGAGATTGAACTTTGATAAGTTTGGCGCCTTTTATATTTATCTCTATTAATTATATAGTTCCAGTAATATCTATAAACTGTAATTCATTTAATTGTATCTGGTTTATTGTCTGTTACTTGGCGGGTGGGGTACATCGCACAGTATCCACACAAACTAATTACCCTGTTTGGCGGGGCTGAGGGCTGTAGGGAGAGAGGGACAGAGACAGGGGCTGCGAACGAAGGTAACAGAGAGCGAGAGAGGGAGAGGGGTCAGGAGGGCGAGAGGATTGGGGACGGAGGTAGGAGTCGGCCGAGGGCAGGTTGGAGTGAGAGGCGGCACAGGGAGAGAGCAGGCTGAGGAGTGGGAGAGCACTGCAGGGCAAGGGAGAGCTGGAGGCATTGACTGGAGATGCACCTCTCCCTCCCCCGACTCCGTTCCCCGCCCCTTCCTCAGCTCTCAGCTCTCACTCCCGAATCCCCAGCTCAGGCACGGCGCGGCGAGACCCCCAGGCCTGGATTCTCCCGTGGGATTACTCACTAGATCCGGGGAACCTGAATCATCCAGCGGATCTTGGGCGAGCAGACTTGCTGGTCGTAAAACCAGGAGGCGAGCTGGTCCCACTCGCTGGGACTGTTGCCGTAAATCGAGATCCTCAACTCGGCAAACTGGTTTGAGGTGTCATCCATTGAATCAGCGTATTCCTGAGAAACAGAACTGGATTAAAATCAGCAGTCTCGAAGCACACACCCACCCCCCATCCATCTCTCAGGGGGAGATCTGTAAACTGACCGGTGTCTCTCAGTCCCTCTCTCTCAGCGTCAGATCTGTACACTGACCGGTGTCTCTCGTTTCCAATATTTTCATTGTGAAGCAACATCAGCTTAACCACAACTGGTAATGTCCTGAAGTACAATGCTTCTTTTTTCTTTTCTTTCTCATAACAACATAATGAAAGTCAAATGAACCTATGGATAGTAAACAAGCAAAAACCAAATGAAACCCTACCACCCCATCTCCTTTGCCCTTCCCTCCCCTCACCCCTCCCGTAAGTGCTATTTAGGTCCTACTGCCCCCCACACTTAGTTCAGCTGTCTGTCTCTTCTCAATACAACATTAACGGTTGCCAGATTTTTTCAAATTCCTTGAGTCTGTCCTTGATAATGTATCTCATCCTGTCTAGATGCAGAGTATCCATTAATACAGCCAGCCACTGTCTGAGTGATGGAGTTTCCTCCTTTTTCCAGAACATAGAACAGTACAGCACAGTACAGGCCCTTCGGCCCACAATGTTGTGTCGACCCTCAAACCCTGCCTCCCATATAACCCACCACCTTAAATTCCTCCATATACCTGTCTAATCGTCTCTTAAACTTCACTAGTGTATCTGCCTCCACCACTGACTCAGGCAGTGCATTCCACGCACCAACCACTCTCTGAGTAAAAATCCTTCCTCTAATATCCCCCTTGAACTTCCCACCCCTTACCTTAAAGCCATGTCCTCTTGTATTGAGCAGTGGTGCCCTGGGAAAGAGGCGCTGGCTATCCACTCTATCTATTCCTCTTATTATCTTGTAAACCTCTATCATGTCTCCTCTCATCCTCCTTCTCTCCAAAGAGTAAAGCCCTAGCTCCCTTAATCTCTGATCATAATGCATACTTTCTAAACCAGGGAGCATCCTGGTAAATCTCCTCTGTACCCTTTCCAATGCTTCCACATCCTTCCTATATTGAGGCAACCAGAACTGGACACAGTACTCCAAGTGTGGCCTAACCAGAGTTTTACAGAGCTGTATCATTACATCGTGACTCTTAAACTCTATCCCTCGACTTATGAAAGCTAACACCCCATAAGCTTTCTTAACTACCCTATCCACCTGTGAGGCAACTTTCAGGGATCTGTGGACATGTACCCCCAGATCCCTCTGCTCCTCTACACTACCAAGTATCCTGCCATTTACTTTGTACTCTGCCTTGGAGTTTGTCCTTCCAAAGTGTACCACCTCACACTTCTCCGGGTTGAACTCCATCTGCCACTTCTCAGGCCCCTCCTGCATTCTATCAATGTCTCCCTGCAATCTTCGACAATCCACTACACTATCCACAACACTACCAACCTTTGTGTTGTCTGCAAACTTGCCAACCCACCCTTCTACCCCGACATCCAGGTCGTTAATAAAAATTACGAAAAGTAGAGGTCCCAGAACAGATCCTTGTGGGACACCACTAGTCACAATCCTCCAATCTGAATGTACTCCCTCCACCACCACCCTCTGCCTTCTGCAGGCAAGCCAATTCTGCATCCACCTGGCCAAACTTCCCTGGATCCCATGCCTTCTCACTTTCTGAATAAGCCTACCGTGCAGAACCTTGCCAAATGCCTCACTAAAATCCATATAGATCACATCCACTGCACTACCCTCATCTATATGCCTGGTCACCTCCTCAAAGAACTCTATCAGGCTTGTTAGACACGATCTGCCCTTCACAAAGCCATGCTGACTGTCCCTGATCAGACCATGATCCTCTAAATGCCCATAGATCCTGTCTCTAAGAATCTTTTCCAACAGCTTTCCCACCACAGACGTAAGGCTCACTGATCTATAATTACCCGGACTATCCCTACTACCTTTTTTGAACAAGGGAACAACATTCGCCTCCCTCCAATCCTCCGGTATCATTCCCGTGGACAACGAGGACATAAAGGTCCTAGCTAGAGGCTCAGCAATCTCTTCCCTCACCTTGTGGAGCAGCCTGGGGAATATTCCATCAGGCCCTGGGGACTTATCCATCCTAATGTATTTTAACAACTCCAACACCTCCTCTCCCTTAATATCAACATGCTCCAGAACATCAACCTCACTCATATTGTCCTCACCATCATCAATTTCCCTCTCATTGGTGAATACTGAAGAGAAGTATTCACTGAGAACCTCGCTCACTTCTGCAGCCTCCAGGCACATCTTCCCACCTTTATCTCTAATCGGTCCTACCTCCACTCCTGTCATCCTTTTGTTCCTCACATAATTGAAGAATGCCTTGGGGTTTTCCTTTACCCTACTCGCCAAGGCCTTCTCATGCCCCCTTCATGCTCTCTTCAGCCCCTTTTTGAGCTCCTTTCTTGCTTCCCTATATTCCTCTATAGACCCATCTGATCTTTGCTTCCTAAACCTCATGTATTCTGCCTTCTTCCACCTGACTAGATTTTCCACCTCACGTGTCACCCATGGTTCCTTCACCCTACCATTCCTTAACTTCCTCACCGGGACAAATTTATCCCTAACATCCTGCAAGAGATCTCTAAATATTGACCACATTAAGGGAGCTAGGGCTTAACTCTTTGGAGAGAAGGAGGATGAGAGGAGACATGATAGATGTGTACAAGATAATAAGAGGAATAGATAGAGTTGATAGCCAGCTCCTCTTCCCCAGGGCACCCCTGCTCAATACAAGAGGACATGGCTTTAAGGTAAGGGGTGGGGAGTTCAAGGGGGATATTAGAGGAAGGTTTTTTACTCAGAGAGTGGTTGGTGCGTGGAATGCACTGTCTAAGTCAGTGGGGGAGGCAGATACACTAGTGAAGTTTAAGAGACGACTAGACAGGTATATGGGGGAATTTAAGGTGGGGGCTTATATGGGAAGCAGGGATTGAGGGTCAGTACAACATTGTGAGCCGAAGGGCCTGTAATGTGCTGTACTAATCTATCTTCTACGTTCTATGCCCATAGTACATTTCCCTGCAAAAACATCATCCCAATTCACACCCAGAAGTTCTAGCCTTATACCTCATAATTTGCCCTTCCCCATTTAAAAATTTTCCTGTCCTCTCTGATTCTATCCTTTTCCATGATAATGCGAAAGACCAAGGAGCAGTGGTCACTGTCCCCCAGATGCTCACCCACTGAGAGATCTGTGACCTGACCCGGTTCATTACCTAGTACTAGATCTAGTATGGCAGTCCCCCTAGTCGGCCTGTCTACATACTGTGACAGGAATCCATCCTGGACACACTTAACAAACTCTGCCCCATCTAGACCCTCGGAACTAATCAGGTGCCAATCAATATTAGGGAAGTTAAAGTCACCCATGATAACAACCCTGTTATTTTTGCACCTTTCCAAAATCTGCCTCCCAATCTGCACCTCTGTATCTCTGCTGCTACCAGGGGGCCTATAGAATACCCAGTACGAGCTTCTTTCCATGAAGTATGCCATAGGTCAGGAGTTGTTGCTGCGTAGCCTGGAATTTATTTGACCACACAGAAGTTCCAAAAATTTTTAAAATGGGGTCTGGTATTATCTGAAACTTTAGTACATTGACCAGTGTCTCTCAGTGGAGATCTGTACACTGACCGGTGTCTCTCAGTCCCTCTCTCTCAGTCCCTCTCTCTCAGTGGATATCTGTACACTAACCGGTGTCCCTCAGTCCCTCTCTCTCAGGAGGAGATCTGCACACTGACCGGTGTCTCTCAGTCCCTCTCTCCCAAGGGGAGATCTGTACACTGACCAGTGTCTCTCAGTCCCAATCTCTCAGAGGGATATCTGTACACTGACCGGTGTCTCTCAGTCCCTCTCTCCCAGGGGGAGATCTGTACACTAACCAGTGTCTCTCAGTCCCTCTCTCTCAGAGGGAGATCTGTACACTGACCAGTGTCTCTCAGTCACTCTCTCTCAGGGGGAGATCTGTACAGTGACCGATGTCTCTCAGTCCCTCTCTCTCAGGGGGAGATCTGGACACTGACCGGTATCTCTCAGTCCCTCTCTCTCAGGGGGAGATCTGTACACTGACCGGTGTCTCTCAGTCCCTCTCTCACACGGGGAGATCTGTACACTGACCGGTGTCTCTCAGTCCCCCTCTCTCTCAGACGGAGATCTGTACACTGACCGGTGTCTCTCAGTTCCTCTCTCTCTCAGGGGAGACCTGTACACTGACCGGTGTGTCTCAGTCCCTCTCTCTCAGGGGAGATCTGTACACTGATCGGTGTCTCTCAGTCCCTCTCTCTCAGGAGGAGATCTGTACACTGACTGGTGTCTCTCAGTTCCTCTCTCTCTCAGGGGAGACCTGTACACTGACCGGTGTCTCTCAGTCCCTCGCTCTCAGGGGGAGATCTGTACACTGACTGGTGTCTCTCAGTCCCTCTCTCTCAGGGGAGATCTGTACACTGACCGGTGTCTCTCAGTCCCTCTCTCTCAGGGGGAGATCTGTAAACTGACTGCTGTCTCTTAGTCCCGCTCTATCAGGGGAGATCTGTACACTGACCGGTGTCTCTCAGTCCCTCTCTCCCAGGGGCAGATCTGTGCACTGACCGGTGTCTCTCAGTCCCTCTCTCCCAGGGGGAGATCTGTACACTAACCAGTGTCTCTCAGTCCCTCTCTCTCAGAGGGAGATCTGTACACTGACCGGTGTCTCTCAGTCACTCTCTCTCAGGGGGAGATCTGTACAGTGACCGATGTCTCTCAGTCACTCTCTCTCAGGGGGAGATCTGTACACTGACCGGTATCTCTCAGTCCCTCTCTCTCAGGGGGAGATCTGTACACTGACCGGTGTCTCTCAGTCCCTCTCTCACAGGGGGAGATCTGTACACTGACCGGTGTCTCTC
This sequence comes from Mobula birostris, assembly GCF_030028105.1. Lineage (NCBI taxonomy): Eukaryota > Metazoa > Chordata > Chondrichthyes > Myliobatiformes > Myliobatidae > Mobula > Mobula birostris. The sequence goes on along the minus strand of NW_027275587.1, from coordinate 45,827 downwards.
AGTCCCCCTCTCTCTCAGACGGAGATCTGTACACTGACGGGTGTCTCTCAGTCCCTCTCTCTCTCAGGGGGAGATCTGTACACTGACCGGTGTCTCTCAGTCCCTCTCTCTCAGCTGAGATGTGTACACTGACCAGTGTCTGTCAGTCCTTCTCTCAGGGCGAGATCTGTACACTGACCGGTGTCTCTCAGTTCCTCTCTCTCTCAGGGGAGATCTGTACACTGACCGGTGTCTCTCAATCCCTCTCTCTCAGGGGGAGATCTGTACACTGACCGATGTCTCTCAGTCCCTCTCTCTCAGGGGGATATCTGTACACTGACCGGTGTCTCTCAGTCCCTCTCTCTCAGGGGAGATCTGTACTCTGACCGGTGTCTCTCAGTCCCTCTCTCTCAGGGGGATATCTGTACACTGCCGGTGTCTCTCAGTCCCTCTCTCTCAGGGGGAGATCTGCACACTGACCGGTGTCTCTCAGTCCCTCTCTCTCAGGGGAGATCTGCACACTGACCGGTGTCTCTCAGTCCCTCTCTCTCAGGGGGAGATCTGTAAACTGACTGCTGTCTCTTAGTCCCGCTCTATCAGGGGAGATCTGTACACTGACCGGTGTCTCTCAGTCCGTCTCTCCCAGGGGCAGATCTGTGCACTGACCGGTGTCTCTCAGTCCCTCTCTCTCAGCTGAGATTTGTACACTGACCAGTGTCTGTCAGTCCTTCTCTCAGGGCGAGATCTGTACACTGACCGGTGTCTCTCAGTTCCCCTCTCTCTCAGGGGGAGATCTGTACACTGACCGGTGTGTCTCAATCCCTCTCTCTCAGGGGGATATCTGTACACTGACTGGTGTCTCTCAGTCCCCCTCTCTCTCAGACGGAGATCTGTACACTGACTGTTGTCTCTCAGTCCCTCTCTCTCAGGGGGAGATCTGTACCGTGACCGGTGTCTCTCAGTCCCTCTCTCCCAGGGGGAGATCTGTACAGTGACCGATGTCTCTCAGTTCCTCTCTCTCAGGGGGATATCAGTACACTGACCGGTGTCTCTCAGTCCCTTTCTCTCAGGGGAGATCTGTACACTGACCGGTGTCTCTCAGTCCCTCTCTCTCAGTGGGAGATCTGTACACTGACCAGTGTCTGTCAGTCCCTCTCTCTCAGGGGGAGATCTGTACACTGACCGGTGTCTCTCAGTCCCTCTCTCCCAGGGGGAGATCTGTACACTGACCGATATCTCTCAGTCCCTCTCTCTCAGGGCGAGATCTGTACACTGACCGGTGTCTCTCAGTCCCTCTGTCCCTCTTTCTCAGAGGGAGATCTGTACACTGACCGGTGTCTCTCATTCCCTCTCTCTCTCAGGGGAGATCTGTACACGGACCGGTGTCTCTCAGTCCCTCTCTCTTAGAGGGAGATCTGTACACTGACCGGTGTCTCTCAGTCCCTCTCTCTCAGCTGAGATTTGTACACTGACCAGTGTCTGTCCGACTCTCTCTCTGAGGGGGAGATCTGTACACTGACCAGTGTCTCTCAGTCCCTCTCTCTCAGGGGGAGATCTGTACACTGACCGGTGTCTCTCAGTCCCTCTCTCTCAGGGGGAGATCTGCACACTGACCGGTGTCTCTCAGTCCCTCTCTCTCAGGGGGAGATCTGTACACTGACCGGTGTCTCTCAGTCCCCCTCTCTCTCAGGGGAGATCAGTACACTGACCGGTTTCTCTCAGTCCCTCTCTCTCAGGGGGAGATCTGTACACTGACCGGTGTCTCTCAGTCCCCCACTCTCAGGGGGAGATCTGTACACTGACCGGTGTCTCTCAGTCCCTCTCTCTCAGGGGATATCTGCACACAGACCAGTGTCTCTCAGTCCCTCTCTCTCAGGGTGAGATCTGTACCGTGACCGGTGTCTCTCAGTCCCTCTCTCCCAGGGGGAGAACTGTACACTGACCGGTGTCTCTCAGTCCCTCTCTCTCAGGGGATATCTGAACACTGCCCGGTGTCTCTCAGTCCCCCACTCTCTCAGACGGAGATCTGTACACTGACCGGTGTCTCTCAGTCCCTCTCTCTTAGGAGGAGATCTGTACACTGACTGGTGTCTCTCAGTCCCCCTCTCTCTCTGACGGAGATCTGTACACTGACTGGTGTCTCTCAGTCCTCTCTCTCAGGGGGAGATCTGTACCGTGACCGGTGTCTCTCAGTCCCTCTCTCCCAGGGGGAGATCTGTACACTGACCGGTGTCTCTCAGACCCTCTCTCTCAGGGGAGATCTGTACACTGACCAGTGTCTCTCAGTCCCTCTCTCTCAGGGGGAGATCTGTCCACTGACCAGTGTCTGTCAGTCCCTCTCTCTCAGGGGGAGATCTGTACACAGACCGATGTCTCTCAGTCCCTCTCTCCCAGGGGAGATCTGTACACTGACCGGTGTCTCTCAGTCCCTCTCTCCCTCTTTCTCAGAGGGAGATCTGTACACTGACCGGTGTCTCTCAGTCCCCCTCTCTCTCAGGGGAGATCTGTACACTGACCGGTGTCTCTCAGTCCCTCTCTCTCAGCTGAGATTTGTACACTGACCAGTGTCTGTCAGTCCCTCTCTCTCAGGGGGAGATCTGTACACTGACCGGTGTCTCTCAGTCCCTCTCTCTCAGGGGAGATCTGTACACTGACCGGTGTCTCTCTGTCCCTCTCTCTCAGAGGGAGATCTGAACACTGACCGGTGTCTCTCAGCGGGAGATCTGTACATTGACCGGTGTCTCTCAGTCCCTCTCTCTCAGCTGAGATTTGTACACTGACCAGTGTCTGTCAGTCCCTCTCTCTCAGGGGGAGATCTGTACACTGAATGGTGTCTCTCAGTCCCTCTCTCTCATGGGGAGATCTGTACACTGACCGGTGTCTCTCAGTCCCCCTCTCTATCAGGGGAGATTTGTACACTGACTGGTGTCTCTCAGTCCCTCTCTCTCCCAGGGGGAGATCTGTACACTGACCAGTGTCTCTCAGTCCCTCTCTCACAGGGGGACATCTGTACACTGACCAGTGTCTCTCAATCCCTCTCTTTCAGGGGGAGATCTGTACACTGACCAGTGTCTCTCAGTCCCTCTCTCTCAGGGGGAGACCTGTACACTGACCGGTGTGTCTCAGTCCCTCTCTCTCAGCTGAGATTTGTACACTGACCAGTGTCTGTCAGTCCCTCTCTCTCAGGGAGAGTTCTGTACACTGACCGGTGTCTCTCAGTCCCCCTCTCTCTCAGGGCAGATCTGTACACTGACCAGTGTCTCTCAGTCCCTCTCTCTCAGGGGAGATCTGTACACAGACCGGTGTCTCTCAGTCCCTCTCTCTCAGGGGGAGATCTGTAAACTGACTGCTGTCTCTTAGTCCCGCTCTGTCAGGGGAGATCTGTACACTGACCGGTGTCCCTCAGTCCCTCTCTCCCAGGGGCAGATCTGTACACTGATCGGTGTCTCTCAGTCCCTCTCTCCCAGGGGCAGATCTGTACACTGACCGGTGTCTCTCAGTCCCTCTCTCTCAGGGGATATCTGTACACAGACCAGTGTCTCTCAGTCCCTCTCTCTCAGGGTGAGATCTGTACCGTGACCGGTGTCTCTCAGTCCCTCTCTCCCAGGGGGAGATCTGTACACTGACCGGTGTCTCTCAGTCCCTCTCTCTCAGGGGATATCTGTACACTGCCCGGTGTCTCTCACTCCCCCTCTCTCTCAGACGGAGATCTGTACACTGACCGGTGCCTCTCAGTCCCTCTCTCTCAGGGGGAGATCTGTACACTAACCGGTGTGTCTCAGTCCCTCTCCCCCAGTGGGAGATCTGTACACTGACTGGTGTCTCTCAGTCCCTCTCTCTCAGGAGGAGATCTGTACACTGACTGGTGTCTCTCAGTCCCTCTCTCTCGGGGGGAGATCTGTACACTGATCGGTGTCTCTCAGTCCCTCTCTCTCAGGGGGAGATCTGTACACTGACTGGTGTCTCTCAGCCCCTCTCTCTCAGGGGGAGATCTGTACACTAACCGGTGTCTCTCAGTCCCTCTCTCTCAGGGGGAGATCTGTACACTGACCGGTATCTCTCAGTCCCTCTCTCTCAGGAGGAGATCTGTACACTGACCGGTGTCTCTCAGTCCCTCTCTCTCAGGGGGAGATCTGTACACTGACCGGTGTCTCTGAGTCCCTCTCTCTCAGGGGAGATCTGTACACTGACCGGTGTCTCTCAGTCCCTCTCTCCCTCTTTCTCAGAGGGAGATCTGTACACTGACCGGTGTCTCTCTGTCCCTCTCTCGCAGGGGGAGATCTGTACACTGACCAGTGTCTCTCAGTCCCTCTCTCACAGGGGGAGATCTGCACACGGACCGGTGTCTCTCAATCCCTCTCTCTCAGGGGAGATCTGTACACTGACTGGTGTCTCTCAGTCCCTCTCTCTCTCTTTCTCAGAGGGAGATCTGTACACTGACCGGTGTCTCTCAGTCCCTCTCTCTCAGCTGAGATTTGTACACTCACCAGTGTCTGTCAGTCCCTCTCTCTCAGGGGGAGATCTGTACACTGACCGGTGTCTCTCAGTCCCTCTCTCTCAGGGGAGATCTGTACACTGACCGGTGCCTCTCAGTCCCTCTCTCCCTCTTTCTCAGAGGGAGATCTGTACACTGACCGGTGTCTCTCAGTGGGATATCTGCACATTGACCGGTTTCTCTCAGTCCCCCTCTCTATCAGGGGTGATCTGTACAATGACTGGTGTCTCTCAGTCCCTCTCTCACAGGGGGATATCTGTACACTGACCAGTGTCTCTCAATCCCTCTCTCTCAGGGGGTGATCTGTACACTGACCAGTGTCTCTCAGTCCCTCTCTCTCAGGGGGAGATCTGTGCGCTGACCGGTGTCTCTCAGTCCCTCTCTCTCAGCGGGAGATCTTTACACTGACCGGTGTCTCTCAATCACTCTCTCTCAGGGGGAGATCTGTACACTGACCGGTGTCTCTCAGTCCCCCTCTCTCTCAGGGGAGATCTGTACACTGACCGGTGTCTCTCAGTCCCCCTCTCTCTCAGGGTAGATATGTACACTGACTGGTGTCTCTCAGTCCCCCTGTCTCTCAGAGGGAGGTCTGTACATTGACTGCAGTCACTCAGCCCCTCTCTCTCAGCTGAGATTTGTACACTGACCGGTGTCTCTCAGTCCCTCTCTCTCAGAGGGAGATTTGTACACTGCTGGTGTCTCTCAGTCCCTCTCTCTCAGGAGGAGATCTGTACACTGACCGGTGTCTCTCAGTTCCCCTCTCTCTCAGGGGGAGATCTGTACACTGACCGGTGCCTCTCAGTCCCTCTCTCTCAGGGGAGATTTTTACACTGACCGGTGTCTCTCAGTCCCTCTCTCCCTCTTTCTCAGAGGGAGATCTGTACACTGACCGGTGTCTCTCAGTCCCCCCCTCTCTCAGGGGGAGATCTGTACACTGACCGGTGCCTCTCAGTCCCTCTCTCTCAGGGGATATCTGTACACAGACCAGTGTCTCTCAGTCCCTCTCTCTCAGGGTGAGATCTGTACCGTGACCGGTGTCTCTCAGTCCCTCTCTCCCAGGGGGAGAACTGTACACTGACCGGTGTCTCTCAGTCCCTCTCTCTCAGGGGATATCTGAACACTGCCCGGTGTCTCTCAGTCCCCCACTCTCTCAGACGGAGATCTGTACACTGACCGGTGTCTCTCAGTCCCTCTCTGTCAGGAGGAGATCTGTACACTGACTGGTGCCTCTCAGTCCCCCTCTCTCTCAGACGGAGATCTGTACACTGACTGGTGTCTCTCAGTCCCTCTCTCTCAGGGGGAGATCTGTACCGTGACCGGTGTCTCTCAGTCCCTCTCTCCCAGGGGGAGATCTGTTCACTGACCGATATCTCTCAGTCCCTCTCTCTCAGGGGGATATCTGTACACTGACCGGTGTCTCTCAGTCCCTCTCTCTCAGGGGAGATCTGTACACTGACCGGTGTCTCTCAGTCCGTCTCTCTCAGGGGGAGATCTGTACACAGACCGATGTCTCTCAGTCCCTCTCTCTCAGGGCGAGATCTGTACACTGACCGGTGTCTCTCAGTCCCTCTCTCTCAGGGGAGATCTGTACACTGACCGGTGTCTCTCAGTCCCTCTCTCCCTCTTTCTCAGAGGGAGATCTGTAAACTGACCGGTGTCTCTCAGTCCCCCTCTCTCTCAGAGGAGATCTGTACACTGACCGGTGTCTCTCAGTCCCTCTCTCTCAGCTGAGATTTGTACACTGACCAGTGTCTGTCAGTCCCTCTCTCTCAGGGAGAGATCTGTACACTGACCGGTGTCTCTCAGTCCCTCTCTCTCAGGGGAGATCTGTACACTGACCGGTGTCTCTCAGTCCCTCTCTCCCTCCTTCACAGAGGGAGATCTGAACACTGACCGGTGTCTCTCAGCGGGAGATCTGCACATTGACCGGTGTCTCTCAGTCCCTCTCTCCCAGGGGGAGATCTGTACACTGACCGGTGTCTCTCAGTCCCTCTCTCTCAGGGGATATCTGTACACTGCCCGGTGTCTCTTACTCCCCATCTCTCTCAGACGGAGATCTGTACAGTGACCGGTGCCTCTCAGTCCCTCTCTCTCAGGGGGAGATCTGTACACTAACCGGTGTCTCTCAGTCCCTCTCTCCCAGTGGGAGATCTGTACACTGACCGGTGTCCCTCAGTCCCTCTCTCTCAGCAGGAGATCTGTACACTGACTGGTGTCTCTCAGTCCCTCTCTCTCAGGAGGAGATCTGTACACTGATCGGTGTCTCTCAGTCCCTCTCTCTCAGGGGGAGATCTGCACACTGACTGGTGTCTCTCAGTCCCTCTCTCTCAGGGGGAGATCTGTACACTAACTGGTGTCTCTCAGTCCCTCTCTCTCAGGGGGAGATCTGTACACTGACCGGTGTCTCTCAGTCCCTCTCTCTCAGGAGGAGATCTGTACACTGACCGGTGTCTCTCAGTCCCTCTCTCTCAGGGGGAGATCTGTACACTGACCGGTGTCTCTCAGTCCCTCTCTCTCAGGGGGAGAACATACACTGACCGGTGTCTCTCAGTCCCTCTCTCTCAGGGGGAGATCTGCACACGGACCGGTGTCTCTCAATCCCTCTCTTTCAGGGGAGATCTGTACACTGACTGGTGTCTCTCAGTCCCTCTCTCTCTCTTTCTCAGAGGGAGATCTGTACACTGACCGGTGTCTCTCAGTCCCTCTCTCTCAGCTGAGATTTGTACACTCACCAGTGTCTGTCAGTCCCTCTCTCTCAGGGGGAGATCTGTACACTGACCGGTGTCTCTCAGTCCCTCTCTCTCAGGGGAGATCTGTACACTGACCGGTGCCTCTCAGTCCCTCTCTCCCTCTTTCTCAGAGGGAGATCTGTACACTGACCGGTGTCTCTCAGTGGGATATCTGCACATTGACCGGTTTCTCTCAGTCCCCCTCTCTATCAGGGGTGATCTGTACAATGACTGGTGTCTCTCAGTCCCTCTCTCACAGGGGGATATCTGTACACTGACCAGTGTCTCTCAATCCCTCTCTCTCAGGGGGAGATCTGTACACTGACCAGTGTCTCTCAGTCCCTCTCTCTCAGGGGGAGATCTGTGCGCTGACCGGTGTCTCTCAGTCCCTCTCTCTCAGCGGGAGATCTTTACACTGACCGGTGTCTCTCAATCCCTCTCTCTCAGGGGGAGATCTGTACACTGACCGGTGTCTCTCAGTCCCCCTCTCTCTCAGGGGAGATATGTACACTGACTGGTGTCTCTCAGTCCCCCTCTCTCTCAGGGGGAGGTCTGTACATTGACTGCAGTCACTCAGCCCCTCTCTCTCAGCTGAGATTTGTACACTGACCAGTGTCTGTCAGTCCCTCTCTCTCAGGGGGAGATCTACACACTGACCGGTGTCTCTCAGTCCCTCTCTCCGAGGGGGTGATCTGCACACTGACCGGTGTCTCTCAGTCCCTCTCTCCCTCTTTCTCAGAGGGAGATTTGTACACTGCTGGTGTCTCTCAGTCCCTCTCTCTCAGGAGGAGATCTGTACACTGACCGGTGTCTTTCAGTCCCTCTCTCTCAGGGGGAGATCTGTACACTGACCAGTGTCTCTCAATCCCTCTCTCTCAGGGGGACATCTGTACACTGACCAGTGTCTCTCAATCCCTCTCTCTCAGGGGGAGATCTGTACACTGACCAGTGTCTCTCAGTCCCTCTCTCTCAGGGGGAGATCTGTACACTGACCGGTGTCTGTCAGTCCCTCTCTATCAGGGGGAGACCTGTACACTGACCGGTGTCTCTCAGTCCCTCTCTGTCAGGGGAGATGTGTAAACTGATCGGTGTGTCTCAGTCCCTCTCTCTCAGCGGGAGATCTGTACATTGACCGCAGTCTCTCAGTCCCTCTCTCTCAGCTGAGATTTGTGCACTGACCAGTGTCTGTCAGTCCCTCTCTCTCAGGGGGAGTTCTGTACACTGACCGGTGTCTCTCAGTCCCCCTCTCTCTCAGGGGAGATCTGTACACTGACCAGTATCTCTCAGTCCCTCTCTCTCAGGGGAGATCTGTACACAGACCGGTGTCTCTCAGTCCCTCTCTCTCAGGGGGAGATCTGTAAACTGATGCTGTCTCTTAGTCCCGCTCTGTCAGGGGAGATCTGTACACTGACCGTTGTCCCTCAGTCCCTCTCTCCCAGGGGCAGATCTGTACACTAACCGGTGTCTCTCAGTCCCTCTCTCCCAGGGGCAGATGTGTACACTGACCGGTGTCTCTCAGTCCCTCTCTCTCAGGGGATATCTGTACACAGACCACTGTCTCTCAGTCCCTCTCTCTCAGGGTGAGATCTGTACCGTGACCGGTGTCTCTCAGTCCCTCTCTCCCAGGGGATATCTGTACACTGCCCGGTGTCTCTTACTCCCCATCTCTCTCAGACGGAGATCTGTACAGTGACCGGTGCCTCTCAGTCCCTCTCTCTCAGGGGGAGATCTGTACACTAACCGGTGTCTCTCAGTCCCTCTCTCCCAGTGGGAGATCTGTACACTAACCGGTGTCCCTCAGTCCCTCTCTCTCAGCAGGAGATCTGTACACTGACTGGTGTCTCTTAGTCCCTCTCTCTCAGGAGGAGATCTGTACACTGACTGGTGTCTCTCAGTCCCTCTCTCTCAGGGGGAGATCTGTACACTAACTGGTGTCTCTCAGTCCCTCTCTCTCAGGGGGAGATCTGTACACTGACCGGTGTCTCTCAGTCTCTCTCTCTCAGGAGGAGATCTGTACACTGACCGGTGTCTCTCAGTCCCTCTCTCTCAGGGGGAGATCTGTACACTGACCGGTGTCTCTCAGTCCCTCTCTCTCAGGGGGAGAACATACACTGACCGGTGTCTCTCAGTCCCTCTCTCTCAGGGGAGATCTGTACACTGACCGGTGTCTCTCAGTCCCTCTCTCCCTCTTTCTCAGAGGGAGATCTGTACACTGACCGGTGTCTCTCAGTCCCTCTCTCTCAGGGTGAGATCTGTACACTGACCAGTGTCTCTCAGTCCCTCTCTCACAGGGGGAGATCTGTACACTGACCGGTGTCTCTCAGTCCCCCTCTCTCTCAGGGGGAGGTCTGTACATTGACCGGTGTCTCTCAGTCCCTCTCTCTCAGCTGAGATTTGTACACTGACCAGTGTCTGTCAGTCCCTCTCTCTCAGGGGGAGATCTGTACACTGAATGGTGTCTCTCAGTCCCTCTCTCTCAGGGGGAGATCTGTACACTGACCGGTGTCTCTCAGTCCCCGTCTCTATCAGGGGAGATTTGTACACTGACTGGTGTCTCTCAGTCCCTCCCTCTCAGGGGGAGATCTGTACACTGACCGGTGTCTCTCAGTCCCTCTCTCTCAGGGGAGATATGTACACTGACTGGTGTCTCTCAGTCCCCCTCTCTCTCAGGGGGAGGTCTGTACACTGACCGCAGTCTCTCAGTCCCTCTCTCTCAGCTGAGATTTGTACACTGACCAGTGTCTGTCAGTCCCTCTCTCTCAGGGAGAGATCTATACACTGACCGGTGTCTATCAGTCCCACTCTCTCAGGGGGAGATCTGCACACTGACCGGTGTCTCTCAGTCAACCTCTCTCTCAGGGGAGATCTGTACACTGACCGGTGTCTCTCAGTCCCTCTCTCTCAGGGGGAGATCTGTACACTGACCGGTGTCTCTCAGTCCCCCTCTCTCTCAGGGGGAGATCTGGACACTGACCAGTGTCTCTCAGTCCCTCTCTCTCAGGGGAGATCTGTACACAGAGCGGTGTCTCTCAGTCCCTCTCTCCCAGGGGGAGATCTGTACACTGACCGGTTCCTCTCAGTCCCTCTCGCTCAGGGGGAGATCTGTACACAGACCGGTGTCTCTCAGTCCCCCTCTCTCTCAGGGGAGATCTGTACACTGACTGGTGTCTCTCAGTCCCTCTCTCTCAGGGTGAGATCTGTACACTGACCAGTGTCTCTCAGTCCCTCTCTCCCAGGGGGAGATCTGTACACAGACCGGTGTCTCTCAGACCCTCTCGCTCAGGGGGAGATCTGTACACTTACCGGTGTCTCTGAGTCCCTCTCTCCCTCTTTCTCAGAGGGAGATCTGTACACTGACCGGTGTCTCTCAGTCCATCTCTCTCAGGGGAGATATGTACACTGACTGGTGTCTCTCAGTCCCCCTCTCTCTCAGGGAGAGGTCTGTACATTGACCGCAGTCACTCAGTCCCTCTCTCTCAGCTGAGATTTGTACACTGACCAGTGTCTGTCAGTCCCTCTCTCTCAGGGGGAGATCTACACACTGACCGGTGTCTATCAGTCCCTCTCTCTCAGGGTGAGATCTGTACACTGACAAGTGTCTCTCAGTCCCTCTCTCTCAGGGGAGATCTGTACACTGACCGGTGTCTCTCAGTCCCTCTCTTTCAGGGGGAGATCTGTACACTGACCGGTGTCTCTCAGTCCCTCTCTCTCAGGGTGAGATCTGTACACTGACCAGTGTCTCTCAGTCCCTCTCTCTCAGGGGAGATCTGCACACAGACCGGTGCCTCTCAGACCCTCTCTCTCAGGGGAGATTTTTACAGGGACCGGTGTCTCTCAGTCCCTCTCTCCCTCTTTCTCAGAGGGAGATTTGTACACTGCTGGTGTCTCTCAGTCCCTCTCTCTCAGCTGAGATTTCTACACTGACCAGTGTCTCTCAGTCCCTCTCTCTCAGGAGGAGATCTGTACACCGTCCGGTGTCTCTCAGTTCCCCTCTGTCTCAGGGGGAGATCTGTACACTGACCGGTGCCTCTCAGTCCCTCTCTCTCTCAGGGGAGATATGTACACTGACTGGTGTCTCTCAGTCCCTCTCTCTCAGGGTGAGATCTGTACACTGACCAGTGTCTCTCAGTCCCTCTCTCTCAGGGGAGATCTGTACACAGACCGGTGTCTCTCAGTCCCTCTCTCCCAGGGGGAGATCTGTACACAGACCGGTGTCTCTCAGACCCTCTCGCTCAGGGGGAGATCTGTACACTGACCGGTGTCTCTCAGTCCCTCTCTCCCTCTTTCTCAGAGGGAGATCTGTACACTGACTGGTGTCTCTCAGTCCCTCTCTCTCCCAGGGGGAGATCTGTACACTGACCAGTGTCTCTCAATCCCTCTCTCTCAGGGGGAGATCTGTACACTGACCGGTGTCTCTCAGTCCCTCTCTCTCAGGGGGAGATCTGTACACTGACCGGTGTCTCTCAGTCCCCCTCTCTCTCAGTGGAGATATGTACACTGACTGGTGTCTCTCAGTCCCCCTCTCTCTCAGGGGGAGGTCTGTACATTGACCGTAGTCTCTCAGTCCCTCTCTCTCAGCTGAGATTTGTACACTGACCAGTGTCTGTCAGTCCCTCTCTCTCAGGGGGAGATCTAAACAGTGACCGGTGTCTCTCAGTCCCTCTCTCTCAGGGGGAGATCTGTACACTGACCGGTGTCTCTCAGTCCCTCTCTCTCAGGGGGAGATCTGTAGACTGACCGGTGTCTCTCAGTCCCCCTCTCTCTCAGGGGAGATCTGTACACTGACTGGTGTCTCTCAGTCCCTCTCTCTCAGGGTGAGATGTGTACACTGAGCAGTGTCTCTCAGTCCCTCTCTCTCATGGGAGATCTGTACACAGACCGGTGTCTCTCAGTCCCTCTCTCCCAGGGGGAGATCTGTACACTGACCGGTGTCTCTCAGACACTCTCGCTCAGGGGGAGATCTGTACACAGAGCAGTGTCTCTCAGTCCCTCTCTCCCAGGGGGAGATCTGTACACTGACCGGTTCCTCTCAGACCCTCTTGCTCAGGGGGAGATCTGTACACTGACCGGTGTCTCTCAGTCCCCCTCTCTCTCAGGGGAGATCTGTACACTGACGGGTGTCTCTCAGTCCCTCTCTCCCAGGGTGAGATCTGTACACTGGCCAGTGTCTCTCAGTCCCTCTCTCTCAGGGGAGATCTGTACACAGACCGGTGTCTCTCATTCCCTCTCTCCCAGGGGGAGATCTGTACACAGACCGGTGTCTCTCAGACCCTCTCGCTCAGGGGGAGATCTGTACACTGACCGGTGTCTCTCAGTCCCTCTCTTTCTGGGGGAGATCTGTACACTGACCGGTGTCTCTCAGTCCCCCTCTCTCTCAGGGGGAGATCTGTACACTGACCGGTGTCTCTCAGTCCCTCTCTCTCAGGGGAGATTTTTACAGGGACTGGTTTCTCTCAGTCCCTCTCTCCCTCTTTCTCAGAGGGAGATTTGTACACTGCTGGTGTCTCTCAGTCCCTCTCTCTCAGCTGAGATTTGTACACTGACCAGTGTCTCTCAGTCCCTCTCTCTCAGGAGGAGATCTGTACACTGACCGGTGTCTCTCAGTCCCTCTCTCTCAGGGGTAGATCTGTACACTGACCAGTGTCTCTCAGTCCCTCTCTCTCAGGGCGAGATCTGTATACTGACCGGTGTCTCCCAGTTCCCGTCTCTCTCAGGGGGATATCTGTACACTGACCAGTGTATCTCAGTCCCTCTCTCTCAGGAGGTGATCTGTATACTGACCGGTGTCACTCAGTCCCCCTCTCTCTCAGACGGAGATCTGTACACTGACCGGTGCCTCTCAGTCCCTCTCTGTCAGGGGGAGATCTGTACACTGACCAGTGTCTCTCAGTCCCTCTCTCTCAGGGGGAGATCTGTACACTGAACGGTGTCTCTCAGTCCCTCTCTCTCAGGGGGAGATCTGTACACTGACCGGTGTCTCTCAGTCCCCCTCTTTCTCAGGGGAGATATGTACACTGACTGGTGTCTCTCAGTCCCTCTCTCTCAGGGGAGATTTTTACACTGACCGGTGTCTCTCAGTCCCTCTCTCCCTCTTTGTCAGAGGGAGATCTGTACACTGACCGGTGTCTCTCAGTCCCCCTCTCTTTCAGGGGAGATCTGTACACTGACTGGTGTCTCTCAGTCCCTCTCTCTCTCAGGTGGAGATCTGTACACTGACCAGTGTCTCTCAGTCCCTCTCTCACAGGGGGATATCTGTACACTGACCAGTGTCTCTCAATCCCTCTCTCTCAGGGGGAGATCTGTACACTGACCAGTGTCTCTCAGTCCCTCTCTCTCAGGGGGAGATCTGTTCACTGACCGGTGTGTCTCAGTCCCTCTCTCTCAGCTGAGATTTGTACACTGACCAGTGTCTGTCAGTCCCTCTCTCTCAGGGGGAGATCTACACACTGACCAGTGTCTATCAGTCCCTCTCTCTCAGGGGGAGATCTGCACACTGACCGGTGTCTCTCAGTCAATCTCTCTCTCAGGGGAGATCTGTACACTGACCGCTGTCTCTCAGTTCCTCTCTATCAGGGGGAGATCTGTACACTGACCGGTGTCTCTCAGTCCCTCTCTCTCAGGGTGAGATCTGTACACTGACCAGTGTCTCTCAGTCCCTCTCTCTCAGGGGAGATCTGCACACAGACCGGTGCCTCTCAGACCCTCTCGCTCAGGGGGAGATCTGTACACTGACCAGTGTCTCTCAGGGGAGATTTTTACAGGGACCGGTGTCTCTCAGTCCCTCTCTCCCTCTTTCTCAGAGGGAGATTTGTACACTGCTGGTGTCTCTCAGTCCCTCTCTCTCAGCTGAGATTTGTACACTGACCAGTGTCTGTCAGTCCCTCTCTCTCAGGGGGAGATCTGTACACTGACCGGTGTCTCTCAGTTCCCCTCTGTCTCAGGGGGAGATCTGTACACTGACCGGTGCCTCTCAGTCCCTCTCTCTCAGGGGTAGATCTGTACACTGACCAGTGTCTCTCAGTCCCCCTCTCTCAGGGGGAGATCTGTACACTGACGGGTGTCTCTCAGTCCCTCTCTCTCAGGGTGAGATCTGTACACTGAGCAGTGTCTTTCATTCCCTCTCTCTCATGGGAGATCTGTACACAGACCGGTGTCTCTCAGTCCCTCTCTCCCAGGGGGAGATCTGTACACTGACCGGTGTCTCTCAGACACTCTCGCTCAGGGGGAGATCTGTACACTGACCAGTGTCTCTCAGTCCCTCTCTCTCAGGGGGAGATCTGTACACTGACCGGTGTCTCTCAGTCCCCCTCTCTCTCAGGGAAGATATGTGCACTGACTGGTATCTCTCAGTCGCTCTCTCTCAGGATGAGATCTGTACACTGATCGGTGTCTCTCAGTCCCCCTCTCTCTTAGGGGGAGGTCTGTACATTGACCACTGTCTCTCAGTCCCTCTCTCTCAGCTGAGATTTGTACACTGACCAGTGTCTGTCAGTCCCCCTCTCTCTCAGGGGGAGATCTGGACACTGACCAGTGTCTCTCAGTCCCTCTCTCTCAGGGTGAGATGTGTACACTGAGCAGTGTCTCTCAGTCCCTCTCTCTCATGGGAGATCTGTACACAGACCGGTGTCTCTCAGTCCCTCTCTCTCAGGGGGAGATCTGTACACTGACCGGTGTCTCTCAGTCCCCCTCTCTCTCAGGGAAGATATGTACACTGACTGGTGTCTCTCAGTCGCTCTCTCTCAGTATGAGATCTGTACACTGATCGGTGTCTCTCAGTCCCCCTCTCTCTTAGGGGGAGGTCTGTACATTGACCGCTGTCTCTCAGTCCCTCTCTCTCAGCTGAGATTTGTACACTGACCGGTGTCTGTCAGTCCCTCTCTCTCAGGGGGAGATCTGTACAGTGACTGGTGTCTCTCAGTCTCTCTCTCTCAGGGGGAGATCTGTACACTGACCGGTGTCTCTCAGTCCCTCTCTCTCCCAGGGGGGAGATCTGTTCACTGACCGGTGTTTCTCAGTCCCTCTCTCTCAGGGGGAGATCTGTTCACTGACCGGTGTTTCTCAGTCCCTCCCTCTCAGGGGGAGATCTGTACACAGACCGGTGTCTCTCAGTCCCTCTCTCTCAGGGGAGATATGTACACTGACTGGTGTCTCTCAGTCCCCCTCTCTCTCAGGGAGAGGTCTGTACATTGACCGCAGTCACTCAGTCCCTCTCTCTCAGCTGAGATTTGTACACTGACCAGTGTCTGTCAGTCCCTCTCTCTCTCAGGGGAGATCTGTACACTGACCGGTGTCTCTCAGTCCCTCTCTCTCAGGGGGAGATCTGTACACTGACCGGTGTCTCTCAGTCCCCCTCTCTAACAGGGGGAGATCTGTACACTGACAGGTGTCTCTCAGTCCCTCCCTCTCAGGGTGAGATCTGTACACTGACTGGTGTCTCTCAGTCCCTCTCTCTCAGGGTGAGATCTGTACACTGACCAGTGTCTCTCAGTCCCTCTCTCTCAGGGGGAGATCTGTACACTGACCAGTGTCTCTCAGTCCCTCTCTCTCAGGGCGAGATCTGTATACTGACCGGTGTCTCCCTGTTCCCGTTTCTCTCAGGGGGATATCTGTACACTGACCGGTGTCTCTCAGTCCCCCTCTCTTTCAGGGGAGATCAGTACACTGACTGGTGTCTCTCAGTCCCTCTCTCTCTCAGGGGGAGATCTGTACACTGACCAGTGTCTCTCAGTCCCTCTCTCACAGGGGGATATCTGTACACTGACCAGTGTCTCTCAGTCCCTCTCTCTCAGGGGAGATTTTTACACTGACCGGTGTCTCTCAGTCCCCCTCTATCTTAGGGGGAGGTCTGTACATTGACCACTGTCTCTCAGTCCTTCTCTCTCAGCTGAGATTTGTACACTGACCAGTGTCTGTCAGTCCCTCTCTCTCAGGGGGAGATCTGTACAGTGACCGGTGTCTCTCAGTCCCTCTCTCTCAGGGGGAGATCTGTACACTGACCGGTGTCTCTCAGTCCCTCTCTCTCAGGGGGAGATCTGTAGACTGACCGGTGTCTCTCAGTCCCCCTCTCTCTCAGGGGAGATCTGTACACTGACTGGTGTCTCTCAGTCCCTCTCTCTCAGGGTGAGATGTGTACACTGAGCAGTGTCTCTCAGTCCCTCTCTCCCAGGGGGAGATCTGTACACTGACCGGTGTCTCTCAGACACTCTCGCTCAGGGGGAGATCTGTACACAGAGCAGTGTCTCTCAGTCCCTCTCTCCCAGGGGGAGATCTGTACACTGACCGGTTCCTCTCAGACCCTCTTGCTCAGGGGGAGATCTGTACACTGACCGGTGTCTCTCAGTCCCCCTCTCTCTCAGGGGAGATCTGTACACTGACGGGTGTCTCTCAGTCCCTCTCTCCCAGGGTGAGATCTGTACACTGGCCAGTGTCTCTCAGTCCCTCTCTCTCAGGGGAGATCTGTACACAGACCGGTGTCTCTCATTCCCTCTCTCCCAGGGGGAGATCTGTACACAGACCGGTGTCTCTCAGACCCTCTCGCTCAGGGGGAGATCTGTACACTGACCGGTGTCTCTCAGTCCCTCTCTCCCTCTTTCTCAGAGGGAGATCTGTACACTGACCGGTGTCTCTCAGTCCCTCTCTCTCAGGGGAGATATGTACACTGACTGGTGTCTCTCAGTCCCCCTCTCTCTCAGGGAGAGGTCTGTACATTGACCGCCGTCACTCAGTCCCTCTCTCTCAGCTGAGATTTGTACACTGACCAGTGTCTGTCAGTCCCTCTCTCTCAGGGGGAGATCTACACACTGACCGGTGTCTATCAGTCCCTCTCTCTCAGGGTGAGATCTGTACACTGGCCAGTGTCTCTCAGTCCCTCTCTCTCAGGGGAGATCTGTACACTGACCGGTGTCTCTCAGTCCCTCTCTTTCTGGGGGAGATCTGTACACTGACCAGTGTCTCTCAGTCCCCCTCTCTCTCAGGGGGAGATCTGTACACTGACCGGTGTCTCTCAGTCCCTCTCTCTCAGGGGAGATTTTTACAGGGACTGGTTTCTCTCAGTCCCTCTCTCCCTCTTTCTCAGAGGGAGATTTGTACACTGCTGGTGTCTCTCAGTCCCTCTCTCTCAGCTGAGATTTGTACACTGACCAGTGTCTCTCAGTCCCTCTCTCTCAGGAGGAGATCTGTACACTGACCGGTGTCTCTCAGTCCCTCTCTCTCAGGGGTAGATCTGTACACTGACCAGTGTCTCTCAGTCCCTCTCTCTCAGGGCGAGATCTGTATACTGACCGGTGTCTCCCAGTTCCCGTCTCTCTCAGGGGGATATCTGTACACTGACCAGTGTATCTCAGTCCCTCTCTCTCAGGAGGTGATCTGTATACTGACCGGTGTCACTCAGTCCCCCTCTCTCTCAGACGGAGATCTGTACACTGACCGGTGCCTCTCAGTCCCTCTCTGTCAGGGGGAGATCTGTACACTGACCAGTGTCTCTCAGTCCCTCTCTCTCAGGGGGAGATCTGTACACTGAACGGTGTCTCTCAGTCCCTCTCTCTCAGGGGGAGATCTGTACACTGACCGGTGTCTCTCAGTCCCCCTCTCTCTCAGGGGAGATATGTACACTGACTGGTGTCTCTCAGTCCCTCTCTCTCAGGGGAGATTTTTACACTGACCGGTGTCTCTCAGTCCCTCTCTCCCTCTTTGTCAGAGGGAGATCTGTACACTGACCGGTGTCTCTCAGTCCCCCTCTCTTTCAGGGGAGATCTGTACACTGACTGGTGTCTCTCAGTCCCTCTCTCTCTCAGGTGGAGATCTGTACACTGACCAGTGTCTCTCAGTCCCTCTCTCACAGGGGGATATCTGTACACTGACCAGTGTCTCTCAATCCCTCTCTCTCAGGGGGAGATCTGTACACTGACCAGTGTCTCTCAGTCCCTCTCTCTCAGGGGGAGATCTGTTCACTGACCGGTGTGTCTCAGTCCCTCTCTCTCAGCTGAGATTTGTACACTGACCAGTGTCTGTCAGTCCCTCTCTCTCAGGGGGAGATCTACACACTGACCAGTATCTATCAGTCCCTCTCTCTCAGGGGGAGATCTGCACACTGACCGGTGTCTCTCAGTCAATCTCTCTCTCAGGGGAGATCTGTACACTGACCGCTGTCTCTCAGTCCCTCTCTATCAGGGGGAGATCTGTACACTGACCGGTGTCTCTCAGTCCCCCTCTCTCTCAGGGGGTGATCTGGACACTGACCAGTGTCTCTCAGTCCCTCTCTCTCAGGGGAGATCTGTACACAGAGCGGTGTCTCTCAGTCCCTCTCTCCCAGGGGGAGATCTGTACACTGACCGGTTCCTCTCAGACCCTCTCGCTCAGGGGGAGATCTGTACACTGACCGGTGTCTCTCAGTCCCTCTCTCTCAGGGGAGATTTTTACACTGACCGGTGTCTCTCAGTCCCCCTCTCTCTCAGGGGGAGGTCTGTACATTGACCACTGTCTCTCAGTCCTTCTCTCTCAGATGAGATTTGTACACTGACCAGTGTCTGTCAGTCCCTCTCTCTGAGGGGGAGATCTGTACAGTGACCGGTGTCTCTCAGTCCCTCTCTCTCAGGGGGAGATCTGTACAGTGACCAGTGTCTCTCAGTCCCTCTCTCTCAGGGGGAGATCTGTAGACTGACCGGTGTCTCTCAGTCCCCCTCTCTCTCAGGGGAGATCTGTACACTGACTGGTGTCTCTCAGTCCCTCTCTCTCAGGGTGAGATGTGTACACTGAGCAGTGTCTCTCAGTCCCTCTCTCTCATGGGAGATCTGTACACAGACCGGTGTCTCTCAGTCCCTCTCTCCCAGGGGGAGATCTGTACACTGACCGGTGTCTCTCAGACACTCTCGCTCAGGGGGAGATCTGTACACAGAGCGGTGTCTCTTAGTCCCTCTCTCCCAGGGGAGATCTGTACACTGACTGGTGTCTCTCAGTCCCTCTCTCCCAGGGTGAGATCTGTACACTGGCCAGTGTCTCTCAGTCCCTCTCTCTCAGGGGAGATCTGTACACAGACCGGTGTCTCTCATTCCCTCTCTCCCAGGGGGAGATCTGTACACAGACCGGTGTCTCTCAGACCCTCTCGCTCAGGGGGAGATCTGTACACTGACCGGTGTCTCTCAGTCCCTCTCTCCCTCTTTCTCAGAGGGAGATCTGTACACTGACCGGTGTCTCTCAGTCCCTCTCTCTCAGGGAAGATATGTACACTGACTGGTGTTTCTCAGTCCCCCTCTCTCTCAGGGAGAGGTCTGTACATTGACCGCCGTCACTCAGTCCCTCTCTCTCAGCTGAGATTTGTACACTGACCAGTGTCTGTCAGTCCCTCTCTCTCAGGGGGAGATCTACACACTGACCGGTGTCTATCGGTCCCTCTCTCTCAGGGTGAGATCTGTACACTGACCAGTGTCTCTCAGTCCCTCTCTCTCAGGGGAGATCTGTACAATGACCGGTGTCTCTCAGTCCCTCTCTTTCAGGGGGAGATCTGTACACTGACCGGTGTCTCTCAGTCCCCCTCTCTCTCAGGGGGAGATCTGTACACTGACCGGTGTCTCTCAGTCCCTCTCTCTCAGGGTGAGATCTGTACACTGACCAGTGTCTCTCAGTCCCTCTCTCTCAGGGGAGATCTGCACACAGACCGGTGCCTCTCAGACCCTCTCGCTCAGGGGGAGATCTGTACACTGACCAGTGTCTCTCAGGGGAGATTTTTACAGGGACCGGTGTCTCTCAGTCCCTCTCTCCCTCTTTCTCAGAGGGAGATTTGTACACTGCTGGTGTCTCTCAGTCCCTCTCTCTCAGCTGAGATTTGTACACTGACCAGTGTCTGTCAGTCCCCCTCTCTCTCAGGGGGAGATCTGGACACTGACCAGTGTCTCTCAGTCCCTCTCTCTCAGGGTGAGATGTGTACACTGAGCAGTGTCTCTCAGTCCCTCTCTCTCATGGGAGATCTGTACACAGACCGGTGTCTCTCAGTCCCTCTCTCTCAGGGGGAGATCTGTACACTGACCGGTGTCTCTCAGTCCCCCTCTCTCTCAGGGAAGATATGTACACTGACTGGTGTCTCTCAGTCGCTCTCTCTCAGTATGAGATCTGTACACTGATCGGTGTCTCTCAGTCCCCCTCTCTCTTAGGGGGAGGTCTGTACATTGACCGCTGTCTCTCAGTCCCTCTCTCTCAGCTGAGATTTGTACACTGACCGGTGTCTGTCAGTCCCTCTCTCTCAGGGGGAGATCTGTACAGTGACTGGTGTCTCTCAGTCTCTCTCTCTCAGGGGGAGATCTGTACACTGACCGGTGTCTCTCAGTCCCTCTCTCTCCCATGGGGGAGATCTGTTCACTGACCGGTGTTTCTCAGTCCCTCTCTCTCAGGGGGAGATCTGTTCACTGACCGGTGTTTCTCAGTCCCTCCCTCTCAGGGGGAGATCTGTACACAGACCGGTGTCTCTCAGTCCCTCTCTCTCAGGGGGAGATCTGTACACTGACCAGTGTCTCTCAGTCCCTCTCTCTCAGGGGAGATGTGTACACTGACCGCTGTCTCTCAGTCCCTCTCTATCAGGGGGAGATCTGTACACTGACCGGTGTCTCTCAGTCCCCCTCTCTCTCAGGGGGTGATCTGGACACTGACCAGTGTCTCTCAGTCCCTCTCTCTCAGGGGAGATCTGTACACAGAGCGGTGTCTCTCAGTCCCTCTCTCCCAGGGGGAGATCTGTACACTGACCGGTTCCTCTCAGACCCTCTCGCTCAGGGGGAGATCTGTACACTGACCGGTGTCTCTCAGTCCCTCTCTCTCAGGGGAGATTTTTACACTGACCGGTGTCTCTCAGTCCCCCTCTCTCTCAGGGCGAGGTCTGTACATTGACCACTGTCTCTCAGTCCTTCTCTCTCAGCTGAGATTTGTACACTGACCAGTGTCTGTCAGTCCCTCTCTCTCAGGGGGAGATCTGTACAGTGACCGGTGTCTCTCAGTCCCTCTCTCTCAGGGGGAGATCTGTAGACTGACCGGTGTCTCTCAGTCCCCCTCTCTCTCAGGGGAGATCTGTACACTGACCGGTGTCTCTCAGTCCCTCTCTCTCAGGGGGAGATCTGTACACTGACTGGTGTCTCTCAGTCCCTCTCTCTCAGGGTGAGATGTGTACACTGAGCAGTGTCTCTCAGTCCCTCTCTCTCATGGGAGATCTGTACACAGACCGGTGTCTCTCAGTCCCTCTCTCCCAGGGGGAGATCTGTACACTGACCGGTGTCTCTCAGACACTCTCGCTCAGGGGGAGATCTGTACACAGAGCGGTGTCTCTTAGTCCCTCTCTCCCAGGGGAGATCTGTACACTGACTGGTGTCTCTCAGTCCCTCTCTCCCAGGGTGAGATCTGTACACTGGCCAGTGTCTCTCAGTCCCTCTCTCTCAGGGGAGAACTGTACACAGACCGGTGTCTCTCATTCCCTCTCTCCCAAGGGGAGATCTGTACACAGACCGGTGTCTCTCAGACACTCTCGCTCAGGGGGAGATCTGTACACTGACCGGTGTCTCTCAGTCCCTCTCTCCCTCTTTCTCAGTGGGAGATCTGTACACTGACCGGTGTCTCTCAGTCCCTCTCTCTCAGGGGAGATATGTACACTGACTGGTGTCTCTCAGTCCCCCTCTCTCTCAGGGAGAGGTCTGTACATTGACCGCCGTCACTCAGTCCCTCTCTCTCAGCTGAGATTTGTACACTGACCAGTGTCTGTCAGTCCCTCTCTCTCAGGGGGAGATCTACACACTGACCGGTGTCTATCGGTCCCTCTCTCTCAGGGTGAGATCTGTACACTGACCAGTGTCTCTCAGTCCCTCTCTCTCAGGGGAGATCTGTACAATGACCGGTGTCTCTCAGTCCCTCTCTTTCAGGGGGAGATCTGTACACTGACCGGTGTCTCTCAGTCCCCCTCTCTCTCAGGGGGAGATCTGTACACTGACCGGTGTCTCTCAGTCCCTCTCTCTCAGGGTGAGATCTGTACACTGACCAGTGTCTCTCAGTCCCTCTCTCTCAGGGGAGATCTGCACACAGACCGGTGCCTCTCAGACCCTCTCGCTCAGGGGGAGATCTGTACACTGACCAGTGTCTCTCAGGGGAGATTTTTACAGGGACCGGTGTCTCTCAGTCCCTCTCTCCCTCTTTCTCAGAGGGAGATTTGTACACTGCTGGTGTCTCTCAGTCCCTCTCTCTCAGCTGAGATTTGTACACTGACCAGTGTCTCTCAGTCCCTCTCTCTCAGGAGGAGATCTGTACACTGACCGGTGTCTCTCAGTTCCCCTTTGTCTCAGGGGGAGATCTGTACACTGACCGGTGCCTCTCAGTCCCTCTCTCTCAGGGGTAGATCTGTACACTGACCAGTGTCTCTCAGTCCCCCTCTCTCAGGGGGAGATCTGTACACTGACGGGTGTCTCTCAGTCCCTCTCTCTCAGGGTGAGATCTGTACACTGAGCAGTGTCTTTCATTCCCTCTCTCTCATGGGAGATCTGTACACAGACCGGTGTCTCTCAGTCCCTCTCTCCCAGGGGGAGATCTGTACACTGACCGGTGTCTCTCAGACACTCTCGCTCAGGGGGAGATCTGTACACTGACCAGTGTCTCTCAGTCCCTCTCTCTCAGGGGGAGATCTGTACACTGACCGGTGTCTCTCAGTCCCCCTCTCTCTCAGGGAAGATATGTGCACTGACTGGTGTCTCTCAGTCGCTCTCTCTCAGGATGAGATCTGTACACTGATCGGTGTCTCTCAGTCCCCCTCTCTCTTAGGGGGAGGTCTGTACATTGACCACTGTCTCTCAGTACCTCTCTCTCAGCTGAGATTTGTACACTGACCAGTGTCTGTCAGTCCCCCTCTCTCTCAGGGGGAGATCTGGACACTGACCAGTGTCTCTCAGTCCCTCTCTCTCAGGGTCAGATGTGTACACTGAGCAGTGTCTCTCAGTCTCTCTCTCTCATGGGAGATCTGTACACAGACCGGTGTCTCTCAGTCCCTCTCTCTCAGTATGAGATCTGTACACTGATCGGTGTCTCTCAGTCCCCCTTTCTCTTAGGGGGAGGTCTGTACATTGACCGCTGTCTCTCAGTCCCTCTCTCTCAGCTGAGATTTGTACACTGACCGGTGTCTGTCAGTCCCTCTCTCTCAGGGGGAGATCTGTACAGTGACTGGTGTCTCTCAGTCCCTCTCTCTCAGGGGGAGATCTGTACACTGACCGGTGTCTCTCAGTCCCTCTCTCTCCCAGGGGGGAGATCTGTTCACTGACCGGTGTTTCTCAGTCCCTCCCTCTCAGGGGGAGATCTGTACACAGACCGGTGTCTCTCAGTCCCTCTCTCTCAGGGGAGATATGTACACTGACTGGTGTCTCTCAGTCCCCCTCTCTCTCAGGGAGAGGTCTGTACATTGACCGCAGTCACTCAGTCCCTCTCTCTCAGCTGAGATTTGTACACCGACCAGTGTCTATCAGTCCCTCTCTCTCAGGGTGAGATCTGTACACTGACCAGTGTCTCTCAGTCCCTCTCTCTCAGGGGAGATCTGTACACTGACCGGTGTCTCTCAGTCCCTCTCTTTCAGGGGGAGATCTGTACACTGACCGGTGTCTCTCAGTCCCCCTCTCTCTCAGGGGGAGATCTGTACACTGACCGGTGTCTCTCAGTCCCTCGCTCTCAGGGGAGATCTGCACACAGACCGGTGCCTCTCAGACCCTCTCGCTCAGGGGGAGATCTGTACACTGACCGGTGTCTCTCAGTCCCTCTCTCTCAGGGGAGATTTTTACAGGGACCGGTGTCTCTCAGTCCCTCTCTCCCTCTTTCTCAGAGGGAGATTTGTACACTGCTGGTGTCTCTCAGTCCCTCTCTCTCAGCTGAGATTTGTACACTGACCAGTGTCTCTCAGTCCCTCTCTCTCAGGAGGAGATCTGTACACTGACCGGTGTCTCTCAGTTCCCCTCTGTCTCAGGGGGAGATCTGTACACTGACCGGTGCCTCTCAGTCCCTCTCTCTCAGGGGGAGATCTGTACACTGACCAGTGTCTCTCAGTCCCCCTCTCTCAGGGGGAGATCTGTACACTGACGGGTGTCTCTCAGTCCCTCTCTCTCTCAGGGGAGATATGTACACTGACTGGTGTCTCTCAGTCCCTCTCTCTCAGGGTGAGATCTGTACACTGACCAGTGTCTCTCAGTCCCTCTCTCTCAGGGGAGATCTGTACACAGACCGGTGTCTCTCAGTCCCTCTCGCCCAGGGGGAGATCTGTACACAGACCGGTGTCTCTCAGACCCTCTCGCTCAGGGGGAGATCTGTACACTGACCGGTGTCTCTCAGTCCCTCTCTCTCTCTTTCTCAGAGGGAGATCTGTACACTGACTGGTGTCTCTCAGTCCCTCTCTCTCCCAGGGGGAGAGCTGTACACTGACCAGTGTCTCTCAATCCCTCTCTGTCAGGGGGAGATCTGTACACTGACCAGTGTCTCCCAGTCCCTCTCTCTGAGGGGGAGATCTGTACACTGACCGGTGTCTCTCAGTCCCACCCTCTCAGGGGGAGATCTGTACACTGACCGGTGTCTCTCAGTCCCTCTCTCTCAGGGGGAGATCTGTACACTGACCGGTGTCTCTCAGTCCCCCTCTCTCTCAGGGGAGATATGTACACTGATTGGTGTCTCTCAGTCCCCCTCTCTCTCAGGGGGAGTTCTGTACATTGACCGCAGTCTCTCAGTCCCTCTCTCTCAGCTGAGATTTGTACACTTACCAGTGTCTGTCAGTCCCTCTCTCTCAGGGGGAGATCTAAACACTCACCGGTGTCTATCAGTCCCTCTCTCTCAGGGGGAGATCTGCACACTGACCGGTGTCTCTCAGTCAACCACTCTCTCAGGGGAGATCTGTACACTGACCGGTGTCTCTCAGTCCCTCTCTCTCAGGGGAAGATCTGTACACTGACCGGTGTCTCTCAGTCCCCCTCTCTAACAGGGGGAGATGTGTACACTGACCGGTGTCTCTCAGTCCCCCTCTCTAACAGGGGGAGATGTGTACACTGACCGGTGTCTCTCAGTCCCCCTCTCTCTCAGGGAAGATATGTGCACTGACTGGTGTCTCTCAGTCGCTCTCTCTCAGGATGAGATCTGTACACTGATCGGTGTCTCTCAGTCCCCCTCTCTCTTAGGGGGAGGTCTGTACATTGACCACTGTCTCTCAGTACCTCTCTCTCAGCTGAGATTTGTACACTGACCAGTGTCTGTCAGTCCCCCTCTCTCTCAGGGGGAGATCTGGACACTGACCAGTGTCTCTCAGTCCCTCTCTCTCAGGGTCAGATGTGTACACTGAGCAGTGTCTCTCAGTCTCTCTCTCTCATGGGAGATCTGTACACAGACCGGTGTCTCTCAGTCCCTCTCTCTCAGTATGAGATCTGTACACTGATCGGTGTCTCTCAGTCCCCCTCTCTCTTAGGGGGAGGTCTGTACATTGACCGCTGTCTCTCAGTCCCTCTCTCTCAGCTGAGATTTGTACACTGACCGGTGTCTGTCAGTCCCTCTCTCTCAGGGGGAGATCTGTACAGTGACTGGTGTCTCTCAGTCCCTCTCTCTCAGGGGGAGATCTGTACACTGACCGGTGTCTCTCAGTCCCTCTCTCTCCCAGGGGGGAGATCTGTTCACTGACCGGTGTTTCTCAGTCCCTCCCTCTCAGGGGGAGATCTGTACACAGACCGGTGTCTCTCAGTCCCTCTCTCTCAGGGGAGATATGTACACTGACTGGTGTCTCTCAGTCCCCCTCTCTCTCAGGGAGAGGTCTGTACATTGACCGCAGTCACTCAGTCCCTCTCTCTCAGCTGAGATTTGTACACCGACCAGTGTCTATCAGTCCCTCTCTCTCAGGGTGAGATCTGTACACTGACCAGTGTCTCTCAGACCCTCTCTCTCAGGGGAGATCTGTACACTGACCGGTGTCTCTCAGTCCCTCTCTTTCAGGGGGAGATCTGTACACTGACCGGTGTCTCTCAGTCCCCCTCTCTCTCAGGAGGAGATCTGTACACTGACCGGTGTCTCTCAGTCCCTCGCTCTCAGGGGAGATCTGCACACAGACCGGTGCCTCTCAGACCCTCTCGCTCAGGGGGAGATCTGTACACTGACCGGTGTCTCTCAGTCCCTCTCTCTCAGGGGAGATTTTTACAGGGACCGGTGTCTCTCAGTCCCTCTCTCCCTCTTTCTCAGAGGGAGATTTGTACACTGCTGGTGTCTCTTAGTCCCTCTCTCTCAGCTGAGATTTGTACACTGACCAGTGTCTCTCAGTCCCTCTCTCTCAGGAGGAGATCTGTACACTGACCGGTGTCTCTCAGTTCCCCTCTGTCTCAGGGGGAGATCTGTACACTGACCGGTGCCTCTCAGTCCCTCTCTCTCAGGGGGAGATCTGTACACTGACCAGTGTCTCTCAGTCCCCCTCTCTCAGGGGGAGATCTGTACACTGACGGGTGTCTCTCAGTCCCTCTCTCTCTCAGGGGAGATATGTACACTGACTGGTGTCTCTCAGTCCCTCTCTCTCAGGGTGAGATCTGTACACTGACCAGTGTCTCTCAGTCCCTCTCTCTCAGGGGAGATCTGTACACAGACCGGTGTCTCTCAGTCCCTCTCGCCCAGGGGGAGATCTGTACACAGACCGGTGTCTCTCAGACCCTCTCGCTCAGGGGGAGATCTGTACACTGACCGGTGTCTCTCAGTCCCTCTCTCTCTCTTTCTCAGAGGGAGATCTGTACACTGACTGGTGTCTCTCAGTCCCTCTCTCTCCCAGGGGGAGAGCTGTACACTGACCAGTGTCTCTCAATCCCTCTCTGTCAGGGGGAGATCTGTACACTGACCAGTGTCTCCCAGTCCCTCTCTCTGAGGGGGAGATCTGTACACTGACCGGTGTCTCTCAGTCCCACCCTCTCAGGGGGAGATCTGTACACTGACCGGTGTCTCTCAGTCCCTCTCTCTCAGGGGGAGATCTGTACACTGACCGGTGTCTCTCAGTCCCCCTCTCTCTCAGGGGAGATATGTACACTGACTGGTGTCTCTCAGTCCCCCTCTCTCTCAGGGGGAGTTCTGTACATTGACCGCAGTCTCTCAGTCCCTCTCTCTCAGCTGAGATTTGTACACTTACCAGTGTCTGTCAGTCCCTCTCTCTCAGGGGGAGATCTAAACACTCACCGGTGTCTATCAGTCCCTCTCTCTCAGGGGGAGATCTGCACACTGACCGGTGTCTCTCAGTCAACCACTCTCTCAGGGGAGATCTGTACACTGACCGGTGTCTCTCAGTCCCTCTCTCTCAGGGGGAGATCTGTACACTGACCGGTGTCTCTCAGTCCCCCTCTCTAACAGGGGGAGATGTGTACACTGACCGGTGTCTCTCAGTCCCTCTCTCTCAGGGTGAGATCTGTACACTGACTGGTGTCTCTCAGTCCCTCTCTCTCAGGGTGAGATCTGTACACTGACCAGTGTCTCTCAGTCCCTCTCTCTGAGGGGAGATCTGTACACAGACCGGTGTCTCTCAGTCCCTCTCTCCCAGGGGGAGATCTGTATACTGACCGGTGTCTCCCAGTTCCCGTCTCTCTCAGGGGGATATCTGTACACTGACCAGTGTCTCTCAGTCCCTCTCTCTCAGGAGGAGATCTGTACACTGACCGGTGCCTCTCAGTCCCTCTCTATCAGGGGGAGATCTGTACACTGACCAGTGTCTCTCAGTCCCCCTCTCTCTCAGGGGAGATATGTACACTGACTGGTGTCACTCAGTCCCTCTCTCTCAGGGGAGATTTTTACACTGACCGGTGTCTCTCAGTCCCTCTCTCCCTCTTTGTCAGAGGGAGATCTGTAAACTGACCGGTGTCTCTCAGTCCCCCTCTCTTTCAGGGGAGATCTGTACACTGACTGGTGTCTCTCAGGGGGAGATCTGTACACTGACCAGTGTCTCTCAGTCCCTCTCTCACAGGGGGATATCTGTACACTGACCAGTGTCTCTCAAACCCTCTCTCTCAGGGGGAGATCTGTACACTGACCAGTGTCTCTCAGTCCCTCTCTCTCAGGGGGAGATCTGTTCACTGACCGGTGTGTCTCAGTCCCTCTCTCTCAGCTGAGATTTGTACACTGACCAGTGTCTGTCAGTCCCTCTCTCTCAGGGGGAGATCTACACACTGACCAGTGTCTATCAGTCCCTCTCTCTCAGGGGGAGATCTGCACACTGACCGGTGTCTCTCAGTCAACCTCTCTCTCAGGGGAGATCTGTACACTGACCGGTGTCTCTCAGTCTCTCTCTCTCAGGGGGAGATCTGTACACTGACCGGTGTCTCTCAGTCCCCCTCTCTCTCAGGGGGAGATCTGGACACTGACCAGTGTCTCTCAGTCCCTCTCTCTCAGGGGAGATTTTTACACTGACCGGTGTCTCTCAGTCCCTCTCTCTCAGGGTGAGATCTGTACACTGACCAGTGACTCTCAGTCCCTCTCTCTGAGGGGAGATCTGTACACAGACCGGTGTCTCTCAGTCCGTCTCTCCCAGGGGGAGATCTGTACACTGACCGGTGTCTCTCAGTCCTGCTCTCTCAGGGGAGATCTGTGCACTGACCGGTGTCTCTCAGTCCCCCTCTCTCAGCTGAGATTTGTACACTGACCAGTGTCTGTCAGTCCTTCTCTCAGGGCGAGATCTGTATACTGACCGGTGTCTCCCAGTTCCCGTCTCTCTCAGGGGGATATCTGTACACTGACCAGTGTCTCTCAGTCCCTCTCTCTCAGGAGGAGATCTGTACACTGACCGGTGTCACTCAGTCCCTCTCTATCAGGGGGAGATCTGTACACGGACCAGTGTCTCTCAGTCCCTCTCTCTCAGGAGGTGATCTGTATACTGACCGGTGTCACTCAGTCCCCCTCTCTCTCAGACGGAGATCTGTACACTGACCGGTGCCTCTCAGTCCCTCTCTGTCAGGGGGAGATCTGTACACTGACCAGTGTCTCTCAGTCCCTCTCTCTCAGGGGGAGATCTGTACACTGAACGGTGTCTCTCAGTCCCTCTCTCTCAGGGGGAGATCTGTACACTGACCGGTGTCTCTCAGTCCCCCTCTCTCTCAGGGGAGATCTGTACACTGACTGGTGTCTCTCAGTCCCTCTCTCTCAGGGTGAGATGTGTACACTGAGCAGTGTCTCTCAGTCCCTCTCTCTCATGGGAGATCTGTACACAGAACGGTGTCTCTCAGTCCCTCTCTCCCAGGGGGAGATCTGTACACTGACCGGTGTCTCTCAGTCCCTCTCTCTCAGGGGGAGATCTACACACTGACCGGTGTCTATCAGTCCCTCTCTCTCAGGGTGAGATCTGTACACTGACCAGTGTCTCTCAGTCCCTCTCTCTCAGGGGAGATCTGTACACTGACCGGTGTCTCTCAGTCCCTCTCTTTCAGGGGGGAGATCTGTACACTGACCGGTGTCTCTCAGTCCCCCTCTCTCTCAGGGGGAGATCTGTACACTGACCGGTGTCTCTCAGTCCCTCTCTCTCAGGGTGAGATCTGTACACTGACCAGTGTCTCTCAGTCCCTCGCTCTCAGGGGAGATCTGCACACAGACCGGTGCCTCTCAGACCCTCTCGCTCAGGGGGAGATCTGTACACTGACCGGTGTCTCTCAGTCCCTCTCTCTCAGGGGAGATTTTTACAGGGACCGGTGTCTCTCAGTCCCTCTCTCCCTCTTTCTCAGAGGGAGATTTGTACACTGCTGGTGTCTCTCAGTCCCTCTCTCTCAGCTGAGATTTGTACACTGACCAGTGTCTCTCAGTCCCTCTCGCTCAGGAGGAGATCTGTACACTGACCGGTGTCTCTCAGTTCCCCTCTGTCTCAGGGGGAGATCTGTACACTGACCGGTGCCTCTCAGTCCCTGTCTCTCAGGGGGAGATCTGTACACTGACCAGTGTCTCTCAGTCCCCCTCTCTCAGGGGGAGATCTGTACACTGACGGGTGTCTCTCAGTCCCTCTCTCTCTCAGGGGAGATATGTACACTGACTGGTGTCTCTCAGTCCCTCTCTCTCAGGGTGAGATCTGTACACTGACCATTGTCTCTCAGTCCCTCTCTCTCAGGGGAGATCTGTACACAGACCGGTGTCTCTCAGTCCCTCTCGCCCAGGGGGAGATCTGTACACAGACCGGTGTCTCTCAGACCCTCTCGCTCAGGGGGAGATCTGTACACTGACCGGTGTCTCTCAGTCCCTCTCTCTCTCTTTCTCAGAGGGAGATCTGTACACTGACTGGTGTCTCTCAGTCCCTCTCTCTCCCAGGGGGAGAGCTGTACACTGACCAGTGTCTCTCAATCCCTCTCTGTCAGGGGGAGATCTGTACACTGACCACTGTCTCCCAGTCCCTCACTCTGAGGGGGAGATCTGTACACTGACCGGTGTCTCTCAGTCCCACCCTCTCAGGGGGAGATCTGTACACTGACCGGTGTCTCTCAGTCCCCCTCTCTCTCAGGGGAGATATGTACACTGACTGGTGTCTCTCAGTCCCCCTCTCTCTCAGGGGGAGTTCTGTACATTGACCGCAGTCTCTCAGTCCCTCTCTCTCAGCTGAGATTTGTACACTTACCAGTGTCTGTCAGTCCCTCTCTCTCAGGGGGAGATCTGCACACTGACCGGTGTCTCTCAGTCAACCACTCTCTCAGGGGAGAAATGTACACTGACCGGTGTCTCTCAGTCCCTCTCTCTCAGGGGGAGATCTGTACACTGACCGGTGTCTCTCAGTCCCCCTCTCTAACAGGGGGAGATGTGTACACTGACCGGTGTCTCTCAGTCCCTCTCTCTCAGGGTGAGATCTGTACACTGACTGGTGTCTCTCAGTCCCCCTCTCTCTTAGGGGGAGGTCTGTACATTGACCACTGTCTCTCAGTCCCTCTCTCTCAGCTGAGATTTGTACACTGACCAGTGTCTGTCAGTCCCCCTCTCTCTCAGGGGGAGATCTGGACACTGACCAGTGTCTCTCAGTCCCTCTCTCTCAGGGTGAGATGTGTACACTGAGCAGTGTCTCTCAATCCCTCTCTCTCATGGGAGATCTGTACACAGACCGGTGTCTCTCAGTCCCTCTCTCTCAGGGGGAGATCTGTACACTGACCGGTGTCTCTCAGTCCCCCTCTCTCTCAGGGAAGATATGTACACTGACTGGTGTCTCTCAGTCGCTCTCTCTCAGTATGAGATCTGTACACTGATCGGTGTCTCTCAGTCCCCCTCTCTCTTAGGGGGAGGTCTGTACATTGACCGCTGTCTCTCAGTCCCTCTCTCTCAGCTGAGATTTGTACACTGACCGGTGTCTGTCAGTCCCTCTCTCTCAGGGGGAGATCTGTACAGTGACTGGTGTCTCTCAGTCCCTCTCTCTCAGGGGGAGATCTGTACACTGACCGGTGTCTCTCAGTCCCTCTCTCTCCCAGGGGGGAGATCTGTTCACTGACCGGTGTTTCTCAGTCCCTCTCTCTCAGGGGGAGATCTGTTCACTGACCGGTGTTTCTCAGTCCCTCCCTCTCAGGGGGAGATCTGTACACAGACCGGTGTCTCTCAGTCCCTCTCTCTCAGGGGAGATATGTACACTGACTGGTGTCTCTCAGTCCCCCTCTCTCTCAGGGAGAGGTCTGTACATTGACCGCAGTCACTCGGTCCCTCTCTCTCAGCTGAGATTTGTACACTGACCAGTGTCTGTCAGTCCCTCTCTCTCAGGGGGAGATCTACACACTGACCGGTGTCTATCAGTCCCTCTCTCTCAGGGTGAGATCTGTACACTGACCAGTGTCTCTCAGTCCCTCTCTCTCAGGGGAGATCTGTACACTGACCGGTGTCTCTCAGTCCCTCTCTTTCAGGGGGGAGATCTGTACACTGACCGGTGTCTCTCAGTCCCCCTCTCTCTCAGGGGGAGATCTGTACACTGACCGGTGTCTCTCAGTCCCTCTCTCTCAGGGTGAGATCTGTACACTGACCAGTGTCTCTCAGTCCCTCGCTCTCAGGGGAGATCTGCACACAGACCGGTGCCTCTCAGACCCTCTCGCTCAGGGGGAGATCTGTACACTGACCGGTGTCTCTCAGTCCCTCTCTCTCAGGGGAGATTTTTACAGGGACCGGTGTCTCTCAGTCCCTCTCTCCCTCTTTCTCAGAGGGAGATTTGTACACTGCTGGTGTCTCTCAGTCCCTCTCTCTCAGCTGAGATTTGTACACTGACCAGTGTCTCTCAGTCCCTCTCGCTCAGGAGGAGATCTGTACACTGACCGGTGTCTCTCAGTTCCCCTCTGTCTCAGGGGGAGATCTGTACACTGACCGGTGCCTCTCAGTCCCTGTCTCTCAGGGGGAGATCTGTACACTGACCAGTGTCTCTCAGTCCCCCTCTCTCAGGGGGAGATCTGTACACTGACGGGTGTCTCTCAGTCCCTCTCTCTCTCAGGGGAGATATGTACACTGACTGGTGTCTCTCAGTCCCTCTCTCTCAGGGTGAGATCTGTACACTGACCATTGTCTCTCAGTCCCTCTCTCTCAGGGGAGATCTGTACACAGACCGGTGTCTCTCAGTCCCTCTCGCCCAGGGGGAGATCTGTACACAGACCGGTGTCTCTCAGACCCTCTCGCTCAGGGGGAGATCTGTACACTGACCGGTGTCTCTCAGTCCCTCTCTCTCTCTTTCTCAGAGGGAGATCTGTACACTGACTGGTGTCTCTCAGTCCCTCTCTCTCCCAGGGGGAGAGCTGTACACTGACCAGTGTCTCTCAATCCCTCTCTGTCAGGGGGAGATCTGTACACTGACCACTGTCTCCCAGTCCCTCTCTCTGAGGGGGAGATCTGTACACTGACCGGTGTCTCTCAGTCCCACCCTCTCAGGGGGAGATCTGTACACTGACCGGTGTCTCTCAGTCCCCCTCTCTCTCAGGGGAGATATGTACACTGACTGGTGTCTCTCAGTCCCCCTCTCTCTCAGGGGGAGTTCTGTACATTGACCGCAGTCTCTCAGTCCCTCTCTCTCAGCTGAGATTTGTACACTTACCAGTGTCTGTCAGTCCCTCTCTCTCAGGGGGAGATCTGCACACTGACCGGTGTCTCTCAGTCAACCACTCTCTCAGGGGAGATCTGTACACTGACCGGTGTCTCTCAGTCCCTCTCTCTCAGGGGGAGATCTGTACACTGACCGGTGTCTCTCAGTCCCCCTCTCTAACAGGGGGAGATGTGTACACTGACCGGTGTCTCTCAGTCCCTCTCTCTCAGGGTGAGATCTGTACACTGACTGGTGTCTCTCAGTCCCTCTCTCTCAGGGTGAGATCTGTACACTGACCAGTGTCTCTCAGTCCCTCTCTCTGAGGGGAGATCTGTACACAGACCGGTGTCTCTCAGTCCCTCTCTCCCAGGGGGAGATCTGTATACTGACCGGTGTCTCCCAGTTCCCGTCTCTCTCAGGGGGATATCTGTACACTGACCAGTGTCTCTCAGTCCCTCTCTCTCAGGAGGAGATCTGTACACTGACCGGTGCCTCTCAGTCCCTCTCTATCAGGGGGAGATCTGTACACTGACCGGTGTCTCTCAGTCCCTCTCTCTCAGGGTGAGATCTGTACACTGACCAGTGTCTCTCAGTCCCTCGCTCTCAGGGGAGATCTGCACACAGACCGGTGCCTCTCAGACCCTCTCGCTCAGGGGGAGATCTGTACACTGACCGGTGCCTCTCAGTCCCTCTCTATCAGGGGGAGATCTGTACACTGACCAGTGTCTCTCAGTCCCCCTCTCTCTCAGGGGAGATATGTACACTGACTGGTGTCACTCAGTCCCTCTCTCTCAGGGGAGATTTTTACACTGACCGGTGTCTCTCAGTCCCTCTCTCCCTCTTTGTCAGAGGGAGATCTGTAAACTGACCGGTGTCTCTCAGTCCCCCTCTCTTTCAGGGGAGATCTGTACACTGACTGGTGTCTCTCAGGGGGAGATCTGTACACTGACCAGTGTCTCTCAGTCCCTCTCTCACAGGGGGATATCTGTACACTGACCAGTGTCTCTCAAACCCTCTCTCTCAGGGGGAGATCTGTACACTGACCAGTGTCTCTCAGTCCCTCTCTCTCAGGGGGAGATCTGTTCACTGACCGGTGTGTCTCAGTCCCTCTCTCTCAGCTGAGATTTGTACACTGACCAGTGTCTGTCAGTCCCTCTCTCTCAGGGGGAGATCTACACACTGACCAGTGTCTATCAGTCCCTCTCTCTCAGGGGGAGATCTGCACACTGACCGGTGTCTCTCAGTCAACCTCTCTCTCAGGGGAGATCTGTACACTGACCGGTGTTTCTCAGTCCCTCTCTCTCAGGGGGAGATCTGTACACTGACCGGTGTCTCTCAGTCCCCCTCTCTCTCAGGGGGAGATCTGGACACTGACCAGTGTCTCTCAGTCCCTCTCTCTCAGGGGAGATTTTTACACTGACCGGTGTCTCTCAGTCCCTCTCTCTCAGGGTGAGATCTGTACACTGACCAGTGACTCTCAGTCCCTCTCTCTGAGGGGAGATCTGTACACAGACCGGTGTCTCTCAGTCCGTCTCTCCCAGGGGGAGATCTGTACACTGACCGGTGTCTCTCAGTCCTGCTCTCTCAGGGGAGATCTGTGCACTGACCGGTGTCTCTCAGTCCCCCTCTCTCAGCTGAGATTTGTACACTGACCAGTGTCTGTCAGTCCTTCTCTCAGGGCGAGATCTGTATACTGACCGGTGTCTCCCAGTTCCCGTCTCTCTCAGGGGGATATCTGTACACTGACCAGTGTCTCTCAGTCCCTCTCTCTCAGGAGGAGATCTGTACACTGACCGGTGTCACTCAGTCCCTCTCTATCAGGGGGAGATCTGTACACGGACCAGTGTCTCTCAGTCCCCCTCTCTCTCAGGGGAGATATGTACACTGACTGGTGTCACTCAGTCCCTCTCTCTCAGGGGAGATATTTACACTGACCGGTGTCTCTCAGTCCCTCTCTCCCTCTTTGTCAGAGGGAGATCTGTACACTGACCGGTGTCTCGCAGTCCCCCTTTCTTTCAGGGGAGATCTGTACACTGACTGGTGTCTCTCAGTCCCTCTCTCTCTCAGGGGGAGATCTGTACACTGACCAGTGTCTCTCAGTCCCTCTCTCACAGGGGGATATCTGTACACTGACCAGTGTCTCTCAATCCCTCTCTCTCAGGGGGAGATCTGTACACTGACCAGTGTCTCTCAGACCCTCTCTCTCAGGGGGAGATCTGTTCACTGACCGGTGTGTCTCAGTCCCTCTCTCTCAGCTGAGATTTGTACACTGACCAGTGTCTGTCAGTCCCTCTCTCTCAGGGGGAGATCTACACACTGACCAGTGTCTATCAGTCCCTCTCTCTCAGGGGGAGATCTGCACACTGACCGGTGTCTCTCAGTCAACCTCTCTCTCAGGGGAGATCTGTACACTGACCGGTGTCTCTCAGTCCCTCTCTCTCAGGGGGAGATCTGTACACTGACCGGTGTCTCTCAGTCCCCCTCTCTCTCAGGGGGAGATCTGGACACTGACCGGTGTCTCTCAGTCCCTCTCTCTCAGGGGAGATCTGTACACAGAGCGGTGTCTCTCAGTCCCTCTCTCCCAGGGGGAGATCTGTACACTGACCGGTTCCTCTCAGACCCTCTCGCTCAGGGGGAAATCTGTACACTGACCGGTGTCTCTCAGTCTCTCTCTCTCAGGGGAGATTTTTTACACTGACCGGTGTCTCTCAGTCCCCCTCTCTCTTAGGGGGAGGTCTGTACATTGACCACTGTCTCTCAGTCCTTCTCTCTCAGCTGAGATTTGTACACTGACCAGTGTCTGTCAGTCCCTCTCTCTCAGGGGGAGATCTGTACAGTGACCGGTGTCTCTCAGTCCCTCTCTCTCAGGGGGAGATCTGTACAGTGACCGGTGTCTCTCAGTCCCTCTCTCTCAGGGGGAGATCTGTACACTGACCGGTGTCTCTCAGTCCCCCTCTCTCTCAGGGGAGATCTGCACACTGACTGGTGTCTCTCAGTCCCTCTCTCTCAGGGTGAGATCAGTACACTGAGCAGTGTCTCTCAGTCCCTCTCTCTCATGGGAGATCTGTACACAGACCGGTGTCTCTCAGTCCCTCTCTCCCAGGGGGAGATCTGTACACTGACCGGTGTCTCTCAGACACTCTCGCTCAGGGGGAGATCTGTACACTGGCCAGTGTCTCTCAGTCCCTCTCTCTCAGGGGGAGATCTGTACACTGACCGGTGTCTCTCAGTCCCCCTCTCTCTCAGGGAAGATATGTGCACTGACTGGTGTCTCTCAGTCGCTCTCTCTCAGGATGAGATCTGTACACTGATCGGTGTCTCTCAGTCCCCCTCTCTCTTAGGGGGAGCTCTGTACATTGACCGCTGTCTCTCAGTCCTTCTCTCTCAGCTGAGATTTGTACACTGACCAGTGTCTGTCCGTCCCTCTCTCGCAGGGGGAGATCTGTACAGTGACCTGTGTCTCTCAGTCCCTCTCTCTCAGGGGGAGATCTGTACACTGACCGGTGTCTCTCAGTCCCCCTCTCTCTCAGGGGAGATCTGTACACTGACTGGTGGCTCTCAGTCCCTCTCTCTCAGGGGGAGATCTGTACACTGACCAGTGTCTCTCAGTCCCTCTCTCTCTCAGGGGGAGATCTGTACACTGACCAGTGTCTCTCAGTCCCTCTCTCTCAGGGGGAGATCTGTACACTGACCGGTGTCTCTCAGTCCCCCTCTCTCAGCTGAGATTTGTACACTGACAAGTGTCTGTCAGTCCTTCTCTCAGGGCGAGATCTGTATACTGACTTGAGTCTCCCAGTTCCCCTCTCTCTCAGGGGGATATCTGTACACTGACCGGTGTCTCTCAGTCCCCCTCTCTCTCAGGGGAGATCTGTACACTGACCGGTTCCTCTCAGACCCTCTCGCTCAGGGGGAGATCTGTACACTGACCGGTTCCTCTCAGACCCTCTCGCTCAGGGGGAGGTCTGTACATTGACCGCTGTCTCTCAGTCCTTCTCTCTCAGCTGAGATTTGTACACTGACCAGTGTCTGTCAGTCCCTCTCTCTCAGGGGGAGATCTGTACAGTGACCGGTGTCTCTCAGTCCCTCTCTCTCAGGGGGAGATCTGTACACTGACCGGTGTCTCTCAGTCCCCCTCTCTCTCAGGGGAGATCTGTACACTGACTGGTGTCTCTCAGTCCCTCTCTCCCAGGGCGAGATCTGTACACTGACCGGTGTCTCTCAGTCCCCCTCTCTCTCAGGGGAGATCTGTACACTGACTGGTGTCTCTCAGTCCCTCTCTCTCAGGGGAGATCTGTACACTGACCGGTGTCTCTCAGTCCCCCTCTCTCAGCTGAGATTTGTACACTGACAAGTGTCTGTCAGTCCTTCTCTCAGGGCGAGATCTGTATACTGACCGGAGTCTCCCAGTTCCCCTCTCTCTCAGGGGGATATCTGTACACTGACCAGTGTCTCTCAGTCCCTCTCTCTCAGGAGGAGATCTGTACACTGACCGGTGTCTCTCAGTCCCCCTCTCTCTCAGACGGAGATCTGTACACTGACCGGTGCCTCTCAGTCCCTCTCTGTCAGGGGGAGATCTGTACACTGACCAGTGTCTCTCAGTCCCTCTCTCTCAGGGGGAGATCTGCACACTGACCGGTGTCTCTCAGTCCCCCTCTCTCTCAGGGGAGATATGTACACTGACTGGTGCCTCTCAGTCCCTCTCTCTCAGGGGAGATTTTTACACTGACCGGTGTCTCTCATTCCCTCTCTCTCTCTTTCTCAGAGGGAGATCTGTACACTGAACAGTGTATCTCAGTTCCCCCTCTCTATCAGGGGAGATCTGTACACTGACCAGTGTCTCTCAATCCCTCTCTCTCAGGGGGAGATCTGTTCACTGACCGGTGTTTCTCAGTCCCTCCCTCTCAGGGGGAGATCTGTACACTGACCGGTGTCTCTCAGTCCCTCTCTCTGTCAGGGGAGATGTGTACACAGACCGGTGTCTCTCAGTCCCTCTCTCTCAGGGGGAGATCTGTACACTGACCGGTGTCTTTCAGTCCCCATCTCTCTTAGGGGAGATATGTACACTGACTGGTGTCTCTCAGTCCCCCTCTCTCTCAGGGGGAGGTATGTACATTGACCGCAGTCTCTCAGACCGTCTCTCTCAGCTGAGATTTGTACACTGACCGGTGTCTTTCAGTCCCTCTCTCTCAGGGGGAGATCTGTACACTGACCGGTGTCTCTCAGTCCCCCTCTCTCTCAGGGGGAGATCTGGACACTGACCAGTGTCTCTCAGTCCCTCTCTCTCAGGGGAGATCTGTACACAGAGCGGTGTCTCTCAGTCCCTCTCTCCCAGGGGGTGATCTGTACACTGACCGGTTCCTCTCAGACCCACTCGCTCAGGGGGAGATCTGTACACTGGCCGGTGTCTCTCAGTCCCTCTCTCAGGGGAGATTTTTACACTGACCGGTGTCTCTCAGTCTCTCTCTCTCAGGGGGAGATCTGTACAGTGACCGGTGTCTCTCAGTCCCTCTCTCTCAGGAGGAGATCTGTACACTGACCGGTGTCTCTCAGTCCCCCTTTCTCTCAGGGGAGATCTGTACACTGACTGGTGTCTCTCAGTCCCTCTCTCTCAGGGTGAGATCTGTACACTGATCGGTGTCTCTCAGTCCCTCTCTCTCATGGGAGATTTGTACACAGACCGGCGTCTCTCAGTCCCTCTCTCCCAGGCGGAGATCTGTACACTGACCGGTGTCTCTCAGTCCCCCTCTCTCTCAGGGAAGATATGTACACTGAATGGTGTCTCTCAGTCCCTCTCTCTCAGGATGAGATCTGTACACTGATCGGTGTCTCTCAGTCCCCCTCTCTCTTAGGGGGAGGTCTGTACATTGACCGCTGTCTCTCAGTCCTTCTCTCTCAGCTGAGATTTGTACACTGACCAGTGTCTGTCAGACCCTCTCTCTCCGGGGGAGATCTGTACAGTGACCGGTGTCTCTCAGTCCCTCTCTCCCTCTTTCTCAGAGGGAGATCTGTACACTGACCGGTGTCTCTCAGTCCCCCTCTCTATCAGGGGAGATCTGTACACTGACTGGTGTCTCTCAGTCCCTCTCTCTCCCAGGGGGGAGTTCTGTACACTGACCGGTGTCTTTCAGTCCCTCTCTCTCAGGGGGAGATCTGTACACTGACCAGTGTCTCTCAGTCCCTCTCTCACAGGGGGATATCTGTACACTGACCAGTGTCTCTCAATCCCTCTCTCTCAGGGGGAGATCTGTACACTGACCAGTGTCTCTCAGTCCCTCTCTCTCAGGGGGAGATCTGTACACTGACCGGTTCCTCTCAGACCCTCTCGCTCAGGGGGAGGTCTGTACATTGACCGCTGTCTCTCAGTCCTTCTCTCTCAGCTGAGATTTGTACACTGACCAGTGTCTGTCAGTCCCTCTCTCTCAGGGGGAGATCTGTACAGTGACCGGTGTCTCTCAGTCCCTCTCTCTCAGGGGGAGATCTGTACACTGACCGGTGTCTCTCAGTCCCCCTCTCTCTCAGGGGAGATCTGTACACTGACTGGTGTCTCTCAGTCCCTCTCTCCCAGGGCGAGATCTGTACACTGACCGGTGTCTCTCAGTCCCCCTCTCTCTCAGGGGAGATCTGTACACTGACTGGTGTCTCTCAGTCCCTCTCTCTCAGGGGAGATCTGTACACTGACCGGTGTCTCTCAGTCCCCCTCTCTCAGCTGAGATTTGTACACTGACAAGTGTCTGTCAGTCCTTCTCTCAGGGCGAGATCTGTATACTGACCGGAGT
Organism: Mobula birostris; assembly: GCF_030028105.1. Classification (NCBI taxonomy): domain Eukaryota; kingdom Metazoa; phylum Chordata; class Chondrichthyes; order Myliobatiformes; family Myliobatidae; genus Mobula; species Mobula birostris. The sequence goes on along the minus strand of NW_027275587.1, from coordinate 5,852 downwards.
CTCCCAGTTCCCCTCTCTCTCAGGGGGATATCTGTACACTGACCAGTGTCTCTCAGTCCCTCTCTCTCAGGAGGAGATCTGTACACTGACCGGTGTCTCTCAGTCCCCCTCTCTCTCAGACGGAGATCTGTACACTGACCGGTGCCTCTCAGTCCCTCTCTGTCAGGGGGAGATCTGTACACTGACCAGTGTCTCTCAGTCCCTCTCTCTCAGGGGGAGATCTGCACACTGACCGGTGTCTCTCAGTCCCCCTCTCTCTCAGGGGAGATATGTACACTGACTGGTGCCTCTCAGTCCCTCTCTCTCAGGGGAGATTTTTACACTGACCGGTGTCTCTCATTCCCTCTCTCTCTCTTTCTCAGAGGGAGATCTGTACACTGAACAGTGTATCTCAGTTCCCCCTCTCTATCAGGGGAGATCTGTACACTGACCAGTGTCTCTCAATCCCTCTCTCTCAGGGGGAGATCTGTTCACTGACCGGTGTTTCTCAGTCCCTCCCTCTCAGGGGGAGATCTGTACACTGACCGGTGTCTCTCAGTCCCTCTCTCTGTCAGGGGAGATGTGTACACAGACCGGTGTCTCTCAGTCCCTCTCTCTCAGGGGGAGATCTGTACACTGACCGGTGTCTTTCAGTCCCCATCTCTCTTAGGGGAGATATGTACACTGACTGGTGTCTCTCAGTCCCCCTCTCTCTCAGGGGGAGGTATGTACATTGACCGCAGTCTCTCAGACCGTCTCTCTCAGCTGAGATTTGTACACTGACCGGTGTCTTTCAGTCCCTCTCTCTCAGGGGGAGATCTGTACACTGACCGGTGTCTCTCAGTCCCCCTCTCTCTCAGGGGGAGATCTGGACACTGACCAGTGTCTCTCAGTCCCTCTCTCTCAGGGGAGATCTGTACACAGAGCGGTGTCTCTCAGTCCCTCTCTCCCAGGGGGTGATCTGTACACTGACCGGTTCCTCTCAGACCCACTCGCTCAGGGGAGATCTGTACACTGGCCGGTGTCTCTCAGTCCCTCTCTCAGGGGAGATTTTTACACTGACCGGTGTCTCTCAGTCTCTCTCTCTCAGGGGGAGATCTGTACAGTGACCGGTGTCTCTCAGTCCCTCTCTCTCAGGAGGAGATCTGTACACTGACCGGTGTCTCTCAGTCCCCCTTTCTCTCAGGGGAGATCTGTACACTGACTGGTGTCTCTCAGTCCCTCTCTCTCAGGGTGAGATCTGTACACTGATCGGTGTCTCTCAGTCCCTCTCTCTCATGGGAGATTTGTACACAGACCGGCGTCTCTCAGTCCCTCTCTCCCAGGCGGAGATCTGTACACTGACCGGTGTCTCTCAGTCCCCCTCTCTCTCAGGGAAGATATGTACACTGAATGGTGTCTCTCAGTCCCTCTCTCTCAGGATGAGATCTGTACACTGATCGGTGTCTCTCAGTCCCCCTCTCTCTTAGGGGGAGGTCTGTACATTGACCGCTGTCTCTCAGTCCTTCTCTCTCAGCTGAGATTTGTACACTGACCAGTGTCTGTCAGACCCTCTCTCTCCGGGGGAGATCTGTACAGTGACCGGTGTCTCTCAGTCCCTCTCTCCCTCTTTCTCAGAGGGAGATCTGTACACTGACCGGTGTCTCTCAGTCCCCCTCTCTATCAGGGGAGATCTGTACACTGACTGGTGTCTCTCAGTCCCTCTCTCTCCCAGGGGGGAGTTCTGTACACTGACCGGTGTCTTTCAGTCCCTCTCTCTCAGGGGGAGATCTGTACACTGACCAGTGTCTCTCAGTCCCTCTCTCACAGGGGGATATCTGTACACTGACCAGTGTCTCTCAATCCCTCTCTCTCAGGGGGAGATCTGTACACTGACCAGTGTCTATCAGTCCCTCTCTCTCAGGGGGAGATCTGTACACTGACCGGTGTTTCTCAGTCCCTCCCTCTCAGGGGGAGATCTGTACAGTGACCGGTGTCTCTCAGTCCCTCTCTCTCAGGGGGAGATCTGTACACTGACCGGTGTCTCTCAGTCCCTCTCTCTCAGGGGGAGGTCTGTTCACTGACCAGTGTGTCTCAGTCCCTCTCTCTGTCAGGGGAGATGTGTACACAGACCGCTGTCTCTCAATCCCACTCTCTCAGTGTGAGATCTCTACACTGACCGGTGTCTTTCAGTCCCCCTCTCTCTCAGGGGAGATATGTACACTGACTGGTGTCTCTCAGTCCCCCTCTCTCTCAGGGGGAGGTCTGTACATTGACCGCAGTCTCTCAGTCCCTCTCTCTCAGCTGAGATTTGTACACTGACCAGTGTCTGTCAGTCGCTCTCTCTCAGGGGGAGATGTATACACTGACCGGTGTCTATCAGTCCCTCTCTCTCAGGGGGAGATCTGCACACTGACCGGTGTCTCTCAGTCAAGCTCTCTCTCAGGGGAGATCTGTACACTGACCAGTGTCTGTCAGTCCCTCTTTCTCAGGGGGAGATCTACACACTGACCAGTGTCTATCAGTCCCTCTCTCTCAGGGGGAGATCTGTACACTGACCGGTGTCTCTCAGTCCCCCTCTCTCAGCTGAGATTTGTACACTGACCGGTGTCTATCAGTCCCTCTCTCTCAGGGTGAGATCTGTACACTGACCAGTGTCTCTCAGTCCCTCTCTCTCAGGGGAGATCTGTACACTGACCGGTGTCTCTCAGTCCCTCTCTTTCAGGGGGAGATCTGTACACTGACCGGTGTCTCTCAGTCCCCCTCTCTCTCAGGGGGAGATCTGGACACTGACCGGTGTCTCTCAGTCCCTCTCTCTCAGGGTGAGATCTGTACACTGACCAGTGTCTCTCAGTCCCTCGCTCTCAGGGGAGATCTGCACACAGACCGGTGCCTCTCAGACCCTCTCGCTCAGGGGGAGATCTGTACACTGACCGGTGTCTCTCAGTCCCTCTCTCTCAGGGGAGATTTTTACACTGACCAGTGTCTCTCAGTCCCTCTCTCTCAGGAGGAGATCTGTACACTGACCGGTGTCTCTCAGTTCCCCTCTGTCTCAGGGGGAGATTTGTACACTGACCGGTGCCTCTCAGTCCCTCTCTCTCAGGGGGAGATCTGTACACTGACCAGTGTCTCTCAGTCCCCCTCTCTCAGGGGGAGATCTGTACACTGACGGGTGTCTCTCAGTCCCTCTCTCTCTCAGGGGAGATATGTACACTGACTGGTGTCTCTCAGTCCCTCTCTCTCAGGGTGAGATCTGTACACTGACCAGTGTCTCTCAGTCCCTCTCTCTCAGGGGAGATCTGTACACAGACCGGTGTCTCTCAGTCCCTCTCGCTCAGGGGGAGATCTGTACACTGACCGGTGTCTCTCAGTCCCTCTCTCCCTCTTTCTCAGAGGGAGATCTGTACACTGACTGGTGTCTCTCAGTCCCTCTCTCTCCCAGAGGGAGAGCTGTACACTGACCAGTGTCTCTCAATCCCTCTCTGTCAGGGGGAGATCTGTACACTGACCAGTGTCTCCCAGTCCCTCTCTCTGAGGGGGAGATCTGTACACTGACCGGTGTCTCTCAGTCCCTCTCTCTCAGGGGGAGATCTAAACACTGACCGGTGTCTATCAGTCCCTCTCTCTCAGGGGGAGATCTGCACACTGACCGGTGTCTCTCAGTCAACCACTCTCTCAGGGGAGATCTGTACACTGACTGGTGTCTCTCAGTCCCTCTCTCTCAGGGGGAGATCTGTACACTGACCGGTGTCTCTCAGACCCCTCTCTAACAGGGGGAGATCTGTACACTGACCGGTGTCTCTCAGTCCCTCTCTCTCAGGGTGAGATCTGTACACTGACTGGTGTCTCTCAGTCCCTCTCTCTCAGGGTGAGATCTGTACACTGACCAGTGTCTCTCAGTCCCTCTCTCTGAGGGGAGATCTGTACACAGACAGGTGTCTCTCAGTCGCTCTCTCCCAGGGGGACATCTGTACACTGACCGGTGTCTCTCAGTCCCACTCTCTCAGGGGAGATCTGTACACTGACCGGTGTCTCTCAGTCCCCCTCTCTCAGCTGAGATTTGTACACTGACCAGTGTCTGTCAGTCCTTCTCTCAGGGCGAGATCTGTACACTGACCGGTGTCTCCCAGTTCCCGTCTCTCTCAGGGGGATATCTGTACACTGACCAGTGTCTCTCAGTCCCTCTCTCTCAGGAGGAGATCTGTACACTGACCGGTGTCACTCAGTCCCCCTCTCTCTCAGACGGAGATCTGTACACTGACCGGTGCCTCTCAGTCCCTCTCTATCAGGGGGAGATCTGTACACTGACCAGTGTCTCTCAGTCCCCCTCTCTCTCAGGGGAGATATGTACACTGACTGGTGTCACTCAGTCCCTCTCTCTCAGGGGAGATTTTTACACTGACCGGTGTCTCTCAGTCCCTCTCTCCCTCTTTGTCAGAGGGAGATCTGTACACTGACCGGTGTCTCTCAGTCCCCCTCTCTTTCAGGGGAGATCTGTACACTGACTGGTGTCTCTCAGTCCCTCTCTCTCTCAGGGGGAGATCTGTACACTGACCAGTGTCTCTCAGTCCCTCTCTCACAGGGGGATATCTGTACACTGACCAGTGTCTCTCAATCCCTCTCTCTCAGGGGGAGATCTGTACACTGACCAGTGTCTCTCAGTCCCTCTCTCTCAGGGGGAGATCTGTTCACTGACCGGTGTGTCTCAGTCCCTCTCTCTCAGCTGAGATTTGTACACTGACCAGTGTCTGTCAGTCCCTCTCTCTCAGGGGGAGATCTACACACTGACCAGTGTCTATCAGTCCCTCTCTCTCAGGGGGAGATCTGCACACTGACCGGTGTCTCTCAGTCAACCTCTCTCTCAGGGGAGATCTGTACACTGACCGGTGTCTCTCAGTCCCTCTCTCTCAGGGGGAGATCTGCACACTGACCGGTGTCTCTCAGTCCCCCCTCTCTCTCAGGGGGAGATCTGGACACTGACCAGTGTCTCTCAGTCCCTCTCTCCCAGGGGGAGATCTGTACACTGACCGGTGTCTCTCAGTCCCTCTCTCTCAGGGTGAGATCTGTACACTGACCAGTGTCTCTCAGTCCCTCGCTCTCAGGGGAGATCTGCACACAGACCGGTGCCTCTCAGACCCTCTCGCTCAGGGGGAGATCTGTACACTGACCGGTGTCTCTCAGTCCCTCTCTCTCAGGGGAGATTTTTACACTGACCAGTGTCTCTCAGTCCCTCTCTCTCAGGAGGAGATCTGTACACTGACCGGTGTCTCTCAGTTCCCCTCTGTCTCAGGGGGAGATTTGTACACTGACCGGTGCCTCTCAGTCCCTCTCTCTCAGGGGGAGATCTGTACACTGACCAGTGTCTCTCAGTCCCCCTCTCTCAGGGGGAGATCTGTACACTGACGGGTGTCTCTCAGTCCCTCTCTCTCTCAGGGGAGATATGTACACTGACTGGTGTCTCTCAGTCCCTCTCTCTCAGGGTGAGATCTGTACACTGACCAGTGTCTCTCAGTCCCTCTCTCTCAGGGGAGATCTGTACACAGACCGGTGTCTCTCAGTCCCTCTCGCTCAGGGGGAGATCTGTACACTGACCGGTGTCTCTCAGTCCCTCTCTCCCTCTTTCTCAGAGGGAGATCTGTACACTGACTGGTGTCTCTCAGTCCCTCTCTCTCCCAGAGGGAGAGCTGTACACTGACCAGTGTCTCTCAATCCCTCTCTGTCAGGGGGAGATCTGTACACTGACCAGTGTCTCCCAGTCCCTCTCTCTGAGGGGGAGATCTGTACACTGACCGGTGTCTCTCAGTCCCTCTCTCTCAGGGGGAGATCTAAACACTGACCGGTGTCTATCAGTCCCTCTCTCTCAGGGGGAGATCTGCACACTGACCGGTGTCTCT
>NW_027275586.1:0-55056 GCF_030028105.1 Mobula birostris | reverse complement strand
ATATTTAGGGCAGGAGTTTCAGTGAATGAGTTTCAGGGCAGCAGTTTCATGCATGAGTTTCAGGGCAGGAGTTTAAAGGTAGTAGTTTCAGGGCAGGAGTTTCAGGGCAGGAGAATCAGTGCAGGAGTTTCAGGGCACGAGTTTCAGGGCAGGAGTTACACGAAAGGAGATTAAGTCCAGGATTTTCAGGTCAGGAGATTTAGGGCATGCGTTTAAGGGTAGGAGTTCATGGCCGGAGACTGAGGGCAGGAGGTTCAGGGCAGGATATACAGTGCAGTCGCTTAAGGGCAGGAGTTCCAGGGCAGGAGTTTCAGGGCATGAATTTCAGGGCAGGGGAATCCAGGGTAGGAGATTCAGTACATGAGTTTCAGGGCTGGAGAACCGGGGCAGGAAATTCAGGGCAGGAGTTTCAGGGCTGTGGTATCAGGGCAGGAGATTTAGGGCAGGAGTTTCAGGGCAGGTGTCTCATGTCATTAGATTTAGGGCAGGAGTTTCAGGGCACTAGCTGGAGTTTCAGAGCAGGAGATTCAGGGCAGGAAATTCAGGGCGTGAGTTTCCAGCAAGGCGTTTCACGTCAGGAGATTGCGGGCAGTAGTTTCATGCATGAGTTTCAGGGCAGGAGATTCAGGGCTGGAGAATCGGCTGGAGAATCAGGGCACGTGATTCAGGGCAGCAATTGCAGGACAGCAGCTTCAGTTCATGAGTTTCAGGGCTGGAGAATCGGGGCAGTATATTCAGGTCAGGAGTAATAGGGCATGAGTTTCGGTGCAGGAGTTTCAGGGCAGGAGTTCACGGCCGGAGACTGAGGGCATCAGTTTCAGGGCAGAAGATTCAGGGCAGTCGCTTAAGGGTATGAATTTCAGGGCAGGAGTTTAAAGGCAGTAGTTTCAGGGCAGGATATTTAGGGCAGGAGTTTCAGTGAATGAGTTTCAGGGCAGCAGTTTCATGCATGAGTTTCAGGGCAGGAGTTTAAAGGTAGTAGTTTCAGGGCAGGAGTTTCAGGGCAGGAGAATCAGTGCAGGAGTTTCAGGGCAGTCGTTTCAGGGCAGGATATATGGGGCAGGAGTTTCAGTGAATGAGTTTCAGGGCAGCAGTTTCATGCATGAGTTTCAGGGCAGGAGATTCAGGGCTGGAGAATCAGGGCAGGAGATTCAGGGCAGCAATTGCAGGGCAGCAGTTTCAGTGCATGAGTTTCAGGGCTGGAGAATCGGGGCAGGAGTTACAGGGCAGGAGTTTGAGGGCAGGAGTTTCAGTGTAGGGGTTTCAGGGCAGGAGTTTCAGAGCAGGAGTTTACGGCCGGAGACTGAGGGCAGGAGTTTCAGGGCAGGAGATTCAGTGCAGGGGAATTCAGGGTAGGAGATTCAGTACATGAGTTTCAGGGCTGGAGGATCGGGGCAGGAAATTCAGGGCAGGAGTTTCAGGGCTGTGGTTTCAGGGCTGTAGTTTCAGGGCAGGAGATTTAGGGCAGGAGTTTCAGGGCAGGTGTCTCATGTCATTAGATTCAGGGCAGGAGTTTCAAGGCAGGTGTCTCATATCATTAGATTCAGGGCAGGAGTTTCAGGGCAGGAGAATCAGGGCAGGGGTTTCAGGGCATGAGATTCAGGGCAGTCATTTCAGGGCAGGAGTTTCACGGAAGGAGAATAAGTCCAGGATTTTCATGTGAGGAGATTCAGTGCATGCGTTTAAGAGCTGGAGTTTGAGGGCAGGATTTTCAGGTCATGAGATTCAATGCAGGAGTTTGAGGGCAGTCATTTCAGGGCAGGAGTTTCACGAAAGGAGATTAAGTCTAGGATTTTCAGGTCAGGAGATTTAGGGCATGCGTTTAAGGGCAGGAGTTCACGGCCGGAGACTGAGAGCAGGAGGTTCAGGGCAGGATATACAGTGCAGTCGCTTAAGGGCAGGAGATCCAGGGCAGGAGTTTCAGGGCAGGGGAATTCAGGGTAGGAGATTCAGTACATGAGTTTCAGGGCTGGAGAACCGGGGCAGGAAATTCTAGGCAGGAGTTTCAGGGCTGTGGTATCAGGGCAGGAGATTTAGGGCAGGAGTTTCAGGGCAGGTGTCTCATGTCATTAGATTCAGGGCAGGAGTTTTAGAGCACTAGCTTGAGGGCTGGAGTTTCAGAGCAGGAGATTCATGGCAGGAAATTCAGGGCATGAGTTTCTGGGCAGGCATTTCACGTCAGGAGATTCCGGACAGAAGTTTCCTGTCAAGAGTTTCAGGGCAGGAGTTTCAGGGCAGGAGAATCAGTGCAGGAGTTTCAGGGCACGAGTTTCAGGGCACGAGTTTCAGGGCAGGAGTTACACGAAAGGAGATTAAGTCCAGGATTTTCAGGTCAGGAGATTTAGGGCATGCGTTTAAGGGCAGGAGTTCATGGCCGGAGACTGAGGGCAGGAGGTTCAGGGCAGGATATACAGTGCAGTCGCTTAAGGGCAGGAGTTCCAGGGCAGGAGTTTCAGGGCATGAATTTCAGGGCAGGGGAATTCAGGTTAGGAGATTCAGTACATGAGTTTCAGGGCTGGAGAACCGGGGCAGGAAATTCAGGGCAGGAGTTTCAGGGCTGTGGTATCAGGGCAGGAGATTTAGGGCAGGAGTTTCAGGGCAGGTGTCTCATGTCATTAGATTTAGGGCAGGAGTTTCAGGACACTAGCTGGAGTTTCAGAGCAGGAGATTCAGGGCAGGAAATTCAGGGCATGAGTTTCTAGCAAGGCGTTTCACGTCAGGAGATTGCAGGCAGCAGTTTCATGCATGAGTTTCAGGGCAGGAGATTCAGGGCTGGAGAATCGGCTGGAGAATCGGGGCAGGAGATTCAGGGCAGCAATTGCAGGACAGCAGCTTCAGTTCATGAGTTTCAGGGCTGGAGAATCGGGGCAGTATATTCAGGTCAGGAGTAATAGGGCATGAGTTTCGGTGCAGGAGTTTCAGGGCAGGAGTTCACGGCCGGAGACTGAGGGCATCAGTTTCAGGGCAGAAGATTCAGGGCAGTCGCTTAAGGGTATGAGTTTCAGGGCAGGAGTTTAAAGGCAGTAGTTTCAGGGCAGGATATATAGGGCAGGAGTTTCAGTGAATGAGTTTCAGAGCAGCAGTTTCATGCATGAGTTTCAGGGCAGGAGTTTAAAGGTAGTAGTTTCAGGGCAGGAGTTTCAGGGCAGGAGAATCAGTGCAGGAGTTTCAGGGCACGAGTTTCAGGGCAGGAGATTCAGGCCAGGAGTTTCAGGGCAGGTGTCTCATGTCATTAGATTCAGGGCAGGAGCTTTAGAGCACTAGCTTGAGGGCTGGAGTTTCAGAGCAGGAGATTCATGGCAGGAAATTCAGGACATGAGTTTCCGGGCAGGCATTTCACGTCAGGAGATTCTGGACAGAAGTTTCCTGTCAAGAGTTTCAGGGCAGGAGTTTCAGGGCAGGAGAATCAGTGCAGGAGTTTCAGGGCACGAGTTTCAGGGCACGAGTTACACGAAAGGAGATTAAGTCCAGGATTTTCAGGTCAGGAGATTTAGGGCATGCATTTAAGGGCAGGAGTTCATGGTCGGAGACGGAGGGCAGGAGGGTCAGGGCAGGATATACAGTGCAGTCGCTTAAGGGCAGGAGTTCCAGGGCAGGAGTTTCAGGGCATGAATTTCAGCGCAGGGGAATTCAGGGTAGGAGATTCAGTACATGAGTTTCAGGGCTGGAGAACCGGGGCAGGAAATTCAGGGCAAAAGTTTGAGGGCTGTGGTATCAGGGCAGGAGATTTAGGGCAGGAGTTTCAGGGCAGGTGTCTCATGTCATTAGATTTAGGGCAGGAGTTTCAGGGCACTAGCTGGGGTTTCAGAGCAGGAAATTCAAGGCAGGAAATTAAGGGCATGAGTTTCCAGCAAGGCGTTTCACGTCAGGCGATTGCAGGCAGCAGTTTCTTGCATGAGTTTCAGGGCAGGAGATTCAGGGCAGCAATTGCAGGACAGTAGCTTCAGTTCATGAGTTTCAGGGCTGGAGAATCGGGGCAGTATATTCAGGTCAGGAGTAATAGGGCATGAGTTTCGGTGCAGGAGTTTCAGGGCAGGAGTTCACGGCCAGAGACTGAGGGCATCAGTTTCAGGGCAGAAGATTCAGGGCAGTCGCTTAAGGGTATGAGTTTCAGGGCAGGAGTTTAAAGGCAGTAGTTTCAGGGCAGGATATATAGGGCAGGAGTTTCAGTGAATGAGTTTCAGGGCAGCAGTTTCATGCATGAGTTTCAGGGCAGGAGATTCAGGGCTGGAGAATCAGGGCAGGAGATTCAGGGCAGCAATTGCAGGGCAGCAGTTTCAGTGCATGAGTTTCAGGGCAGGATATACAGTGCAGTCGCTGAAGGGCAGGAGATCCAGGGCAGGAGTTTCAGGGCAGGGGAATTCAGGGTAGGAGATTCAGTACATGAGTTTCAGGGCTGGAGAACCGGGGCAGGAAATTCAGGGCAGGAGTTTCAGGGCTGTGGTATCAGGGCTGGAGATTTAGGGCAGGAGTTTCAGGGCAGGTGTCTCATGTCATTAGATTTAGGGCAGGAGTTTCAGGGCACTAGCTGGAGTTTCAGAGCAGGAGATTCAAGGCAGGAAATTCAGGGCATGAGTTTCTAGCAAGGCGTTTCACGTCAGGAGATTGCAGGCAGCAGTTTCATGCATGAGTTTCAGGGCAGGAGATTCAGGGCTGGAGAATCGGCTGGAGAATCGGGGCAGGAGATTCAGGGCAGCAATTGCAGGACAGCAGCTTCAGTTCATGAGTTTCAGGGCTGGAGAATCGGGGCAGTATATTCAGGTCAGGAGTAATAGGGCATGAGTTTCGGTGCAGGAGTTTCAGGGCAGGAGTTCACGGCCGGAGACTGAGGGCATCAGTTTCAGGGCAGAAGATTCAGGGCAGTCGCTTAAGGGTATGAGTTTCAGGGCAGGAGTTTAAAGGCAGTAGTTTCAGGGCAGGATATATAGGGCAGGAGTTTCAGTGAATGAGTTTCAGAGCAGCAGTTTCATGCATGAGTTTCAGGGCAGGAGTTTAAAGGTAGTAGTTTCAGGGCAGGAGTTTCAGGGCAGGAGAATCAGTGCAGGAGTTTCAGGGCACGAGTTTCAGGGCAGGAGTTACACGAAAGGAGATTAAGTCCAGGATTTTCAGGTCAGGCGATTTAGGGCATGCGTTTAAGGGTAGGAGTTCATGGCCGGAGATTGAGGGCAGGAGGTTCAGGGCAGGATATACAGTGCAGTCGCTTAAGGGCAGAAGTTCCAGGGCAGGAGTTTCAGGGCATGAATTTCAGGGCAGGGGAATTCAGGGTAGGAGATTCATTACATGAGTTTCAGGGCTGGAGAATCGGGGCAGGAAATTCAGGGCAGGAGTTTGAGGGCTGTGGTATCAGGGCAGGAGATTTAGGGCAGGAGTTTCAGGGCAGGTGTCTCATGTCATTAGATTTAGGGCAGGAGTTTCAGGGCACTAGCTGGGGTTTCAGAGCAGGAGATTCAAGGCAGGAAATTAAGGGCATGAGTTTCCAGCAAGGCGTTTCACGTCAGGCGATTGCAAGCAGCAGTTTCTTGCATGAGTTTCAGGGCAGGAGATTCAGGGCAGCAATTGCAGGACAGTAGCTTCAGTTCATGAGTTTCAGGGCTGGAGAATCGGGGCAGTATATTCAGGTCAGGAGTAATAGGGCATGAGTTTCGGTGCAGGAGTTTCAGGGCAGGAATTCACGGCCAGAGACTGAGGGCATCAGTTTCAGGGCAGAAGATTCAGGGCAGTCGCTTAAGGGTATGAGTTTCAGGGCAGGAGTTTAAAGGCAGTAGTTTCAGGACAGGATATATAGGGCAGGAGTTTCAGTGAATGAGTTTCAGGGCAGCAGTTTCATGCATGAGTTTCAGGGCAGGAGTTTAAAGGCAGTAGTTTCAGGGCAGTCGTTTCAGGGCAGGATATATAGGGCAGGAGTTTCAGTGAATGAGTTTCAGGGCTGGAGAATCGGGGCAGGAGATACAGTGCAGGAGTTTGAGGGCAGGACTTTCAGTGTAGGGGTTTCAGGGCAGGAGTTTACGGCCGGAGACTGTGGTCAGGAGTTTCAGGGCAGGAGATTCAGCGCAGGGGAATTCAGGGTAGGAGATTCAGTACATGAGTTTCAAGGCTGGAGATTCGGGGCAGGAAATTCAGGGCAGGAGTTTCAGGGCTGTGGTTTCAGGGCTGTAGTTTCAGGGCAGGAGATTTAGGGCAGGAATTTCAGGGCAGGTGTCTCATGTCATTAGATTCAGGGCAGGAGTTTTAGAGCACTAGCTTGAGGGCTGGAGTCTCAGAGCAGGAGATTCATGGCAGGAAATTCAGGGCATGAGTTTCCGGGCAGGCATTTCACGTCAGGAGATTCCGGACAGAAGTTTCTTGTCAAGAGTTTCAGGGCAGGAGTTTCAGGGCAGGAGAATCAGTGCAGGAGTTTCAGGGCACGAGTTTCAGGGTACGAGTTTCAGGGCAGGAGCTTCAGGGAAGAGATTCAGGGCAGGAGATTCAGGGCAGGAGTTTCACGAAAGGAGATTAAGTCCAGGAGTTTCAGGTCAGGAGATTTAGGGCATGCGTTTAATGGCAGGAGCTCACGGCCGGAGACTGAGGGCAGGATATACAGTGCAGTCCCTTAAGGGCAGGAGTTCCAGGGCAGGAGTTTCAGGGCATGAGTGTCAGGGCAGGAGATTCAGGGCTGGAGAATCTGCTGGAGAATCAGGGCAGGAGATTCAGGGCAGCAATTGCAGGACAGCAGCTTCAGTTCATGAGTTTCAGGGCTGGAGAATCGGGGCAGTATATTCAGGTCAGGAGTAATAGGGCATGAGTTTCGGTGCAGGAGTTTCAGGGCAGGATATATGGGGCAGGAGTTTCAGTGAATGAGTTTCAGGGCAGCAGTTTCATGCATGAGTTTCAGGGCAGGAGATTCAGGGCTGGAGAATCAGGGCAGGAGATTCAGGGCAGCAATTGCAGGGCAGCAGTTTCAGTGCATGAGTTTCAGGGCTGGAGCATCGGGGCAGGAGTTACAGGGCAGGAGTTTGAGGGCAGGAGTTTCAGTGTAGGGGTTTCAGGGCAGGAGTTTCAGAGCAGGAGTTTACGGCCGGAGACTGTGGGCAGGAGTTTCAGGGCAGCAGATTCAGCGCAGGGGAATTCAGGGTAGGAGATTCAGTACATGAGTTTCAGTGCTGGAGAATCGGGGCAGGAAATTCAGGGCAGGAGTTTCAGGGCTGTGGTTTCAGGGCTGTAGTTTCAGGGCAGGAGATTTAGGGCAGGAGTTTCGGGGCAGGTGTCTCTTGTCATTAGATTCAGGGCAGGAGTTTTAGAGCACTAGCTTGAGGGCTGGAGTTTCAGAGCAGGAGATTCATGGCAGGAAATTCAGGGCATGAGTTTCCGGGCAGGCATTTCACGTCAGGAGATTCCGGACAGAAGTTTCCTGTCAAGAGTTTCAGGGCAGGAGTTTCAGAGCAGGAGTTTCGGGGCAGGAGAATCAGGGCACGAGTTTCAGGGCACGAGTTTCAGGGCAGGAGTTACACGAAATAAGATTAAGTCCAGGATTTTCAGGTCAGGAGATTTAGGACATGCGTTTAAGGGCAGGAGTTCATGGCCGGAGACTTAGGGCAGGAGGTTCAGGGCAGGATATACAGTGCAGTCGCTTAAGGGCAGGAGTTTCAGGGCATGAATTTCAGGGCAGTGGAATTCAGGGTAGGAGATTCAGTACATGAGTTTCAGGGCTGGAGAACCGGGGCAGGAAATTCAGGGCAGGAGTTTCAGGGCTGTGGTATCAGGGCAGGAAATTTAGGGCAGGAGTTTCAGGGCAGGTGTCTCATGCCATTAGATTCAGGGCAGGAGTTTCAGGGCTGTGGTTTCAGGGCTGTAGTTTCAGGGCTGGAGATTTAGGGCAGGAGTTTCAGGGCAGGTGTCTCATGTCATTAGATTCAGGGCAGGAGTTTCAGGGCACTAGCTTGAGGGCTGGAGTTTCAGAGCAGGAGATTCAGGGCAGGTAATTCAGGGCATGAGTTTCCGGGCAGACGTTTCACGTCAGGAGTTTCAGGACAGAAGTTTTCTGTCAAGAGTTTCAGGGCAGGAGTTTCAGGGCAGGAGAATCAGTGCAGGAGTTTCAGGACACGAGTTTCAGGGCAGGAATTTCAGGACAGGAGCTTCAGGGGAAGAATTCAGGGCAGGAGATTCAGGGCAGGAGTTTCACGAAAGGAGATTAAGTCTAGGATTTTCAGGTCAGGAGATTTAGGGCATGCGTTTAGGGCAGGAGTTCACGGCCGGAGACTGAGGGCAGGAGGTACAGGGCAGGATATACAGTGCAGTCGCTTAAGGGCAGGATTTCCAGGGCAGGAGTTTCAGGGCAGGGGAATTCAGGGTAGGAGATTCAGTACATGAGTTTCAGGGACGGAGAATCGGGGCAGGAAATTCAGGGCAGGAGTTTCAGGGCACTAGCTGGAGTTTCAGAGCAGGAGATTCAGGGCAGGAAATTCAGGGCATGAGTTTCTGGCAAGGCGTTTCACGTCAGGAGATTGCAGGCAGCAGTTTCATGCATGAGTTTCAGGGCAGGAGATTCAGGGCCGCAATTGCAGGACAGCAGCTTCAGTTCATGAGTTTCAGGGCTGGAGAATCGGGGCAGTATATTCAGGTCAGGAGTAATAGGGCATGAGTTTCGGTGCAGGAGTTTCAGGGCAGGAGTTAACAGCCGGAGACTGAGGGCATCAGTTTCAGGGCAGAAGATTCAGGGCAGTCGCTTAAGGGTATGAGTTTCAGGGCAGGAGTTTAAAGGCAGTAGTTTCAGGGCAGGATATATAGGGCAGGAGTCTCAGGGCTGTGGTTTCAGGGCTGTATTTTCAGGGCTGGAGATTTAGGGCAGGAGTTTCAGGGCACTAGCTTGAGGGCTGGAGTTTCAGAGCAGGAGATTCAGGGCAGGTAATTCAGGGCATGAGTTTCCGGGCAGACGTTTCACGCCAGGAGATTCAGGACAGAAGTTTTCTGTCAAGAGTTTCAGGGCAGGAGAATCAGTGCAGGAGTTTCAGGACACGAGTTTCAGGGCAGGAGCTTCAGGGCAAGAGATTCAGGGCAGGAGATTCAGGGCAGTCATTTCAGGGCAGGAGTTTCACGAAAGGAGATTAAGTCTAGGATTTTCAGTTCAGGAGATTTAGGGCATGCGTTTAAGGGCAGGAGTTCACGGCCGGAGACTGAGGGCAGGAGTTTCAGGGCAGGGGAATTCAGGGTAGGAGATTCAGTACATGAGTTTCAGGGCTGGAGAATCGGGGCAGGAAATTCAGGGCAGGAGTTTCAGGGCTGTGATTTCAGGGCAGTCGTTTCAGGGCAGGATATATAGGGCAGGAGTTTCAGTGAATGAGTTTCAGGGCAGCAGTTTCATGCATGAGTCTCAGGGCAGGAGATTCAGGGCTGGAGAATCAGGGCAGGAGATTCAGTGCAGCAATTGCAGGGCAGCAGTTTCAGTGCATGAGTTTCAGGGCTGTAGTTTCAGGGCAGGAGATTTAGGGCAGGAGTTTCAGGGCAGGTGTGTCATGTCATTAGATTCAGGGCAGGAGTTTTAGAGCACTAGCTTGAGGGCTGGAGTTTCAGAGCAGGAGATTCATGGCAGGAAATTCAGGGCATCAGTTTCTGGGCAGGCATTTCACGTCAGGAGTTTCCGGACAGAAGTTTCCTGTCAACAGTTTCAGGACAGGAGTTTCAGGGCAGGAGAATCAGTGCAGGAGTTTCAGGGCACGAGTTTCAGGGCACGAGTTTCAGGGCAGGAGTTACACGAAGGGAGATTAAGTCCAGGATTTTCAGGTCAGGAGATTTAGGGCATGCGTTTAAGGGCAGGAGTTCATGGCCGGAGACTGAGGGCAGGAGGTTCAGGGCAGGGGAATTCAGGGTAGGAGATTCAGTACATGAGTTTCAGGGCTGGAGAACCGGGGCAGGAAATTCAGGGCAGGAGTTTCAGGGCTGTGGTATCAGGGCAGGAGATTTAGGGCAGGAATTTCAGGACAGGTGTCTCATGTCATTAGATTTAGGGCAGGAGTTTCAGGGCACTAGCTGGAGTTTCAGAGCAGGAGATTCAGGGCAGGAAATTCAGGGCGTGAGTTTCCAGCTAGGCGTTTCACGTCAGGAGATTCCGGGCAGCAGTTTCATGCATGAGTTTCATGGCAGGAGATTCAGGGCTGGAGAATCGGCTGGAGAATCAGGGCAGGAGATTCAGGGCAGCCATTGCAGGACAGCAGCTTCAGTTCATGAGTTTCAGGGCTGGAGAATCGGGGCAGGATATTCAGGGCAGGAGTCTCAGGGCTGTATTTTCAGGGCTGGAGATTTAGGGCAGGAGTTTCAGGACACTAGCTTGAGGGCTGGAGTTTCAGAGCAGGAGATTCAGGGCAGGTAATTCAGGGCATGAGTTTCCGGGCAGACGTTTCACGCCAGGAGATTCAGGACAGAAGTTTTCTGTCAAGAGTTTCAGGGCAGGAGAATCAGTGCAGGAGTTTCAGGGCAGGAATTTCAGGGCAGGAATTTCAGGGCAGGAGCTTCAGGGCAAGAGATTCAGGGCAGGAGATTCAGGGCAGTCATTTCAGGGCAGGAGTTTCACGAAAGGAGATTAAGTCTAGGATTTTCAGTTCAGGAGATTTAGGGCATGCGTTTAAGGGCAGGAGTTCACGGCCGGAGACTGAGGGCAGGAGTTTCAGGGCAGGGGAATTCAGGGTAGGAGATTCAGTACATGAGTTTCAGGGCTGGAGAATCGGGGCAGGAAATTCAGGGCAGGAGTTTCAGGGCTGTGATTTCAGGGCAGTCGTTTCAGGGCAGGATATATCGGGCAGGAGTTTCAGTGAATGAGTTTCAGGGCAGCAGTTTCATGCATGAGTCTCAGGGCAGGAGATTCAGGGCTGGAGAATCAGGGCAGGAGATTCAGGGCAGCAATTGCAGGGCAGCAGTTTCAGTGCATGAGTTTCAGGGCTGGAGATTCGGGGCAGGAGTTACAGGGCAGGAGTTTGAGGGCAGGAATTTCAGTGTAGGAGTTTCAGTGTAGGACTTTCAGTTTAGGAGTTTCAGGGACGGAGTTTCAGGGCAGGAGTTTCAGGGCAGGAGTTTCAGGTCATGAGTTTCAGGGCAGGAGTTCACGGCCGGAGACTGAGGGCAGGAGTTTCAGGGCCGGAGATTCAGCGCAGTCGCTTAAGGGCAAGAAGTCCAGGGCAGGAGTTCCAGGGCATGAGTTTCAGGGCAGGGGAATTCAGGTTAGGAGATTCAGTACATGAGTTTCAGGGCTGGTGAATCGGGGCAGGAAATTCAGGGCAGGAGTTTCAGGGCTGTGGTTTCAGGGCTGTAGTTTCAGGGCTGGAGATTTAGGGCAGGAGTTTCAGGGCAGGTGTCTCATGTCATTAGATTCAGGGCAGGAGTTTCAGGGCACTAGCTGGAGTTTCAGAGCAGGAGATTCACGGCAGGAAATTCAGGGCGTGAGTTTCCAGCAAGGCGTTTCACGTCAGGAGATTCCGGGCAGCAGTTTCATGCATGAGTGTCAGGGCAGGAGATTCAGGGCTGGAGAATCTGCTGGAGAATCAGGGCAGGAGATTCAGGGCAGCAATTGCAGGACAGCAGCTTCAGTTCATGAGTTTCAGGGCTGGAGAATCGGGGCAGTATATTCAGGTCAGGAGTAATAGGGCATGAGTTTCGGTGCAGGAGTTTCAGGGCAGGATATATGGGGCAGGAGTTTCAGTGAATGAGTTTCAGGGCAGCAGTTTCATGCATGAGTTTCAGGGCAGGAGATTCAGGGCTGGAGAATCAGGGCAGGAGATTCAGGGCAGCAATTGCAGGGCAGCAGTTTCAGTGCATGAGTTTCAGGGCTGGAGCATCGGGGCAGGAGTTACAGGGCAGGAGTTTGAGGGCAGGAGTTTCAGTGTAGGGGTTTCAGGGCAGGAGTTTCAGAGCAGGAGTTTACGGCCGGAGACTGTGGGCAGGAGTTTCAGGGCAGCAGATTCAGCGCAGGGGAATTCAGGGTAGGAGATTCAGTACATGAGTTTCAGTGCTGGAGTTTCAGAGCAGGAGATTCATGGCAGGAAATTCAGGGCATGAGTTTCCGGGCAGGCATTTCACGTCAGGAGATTCCGGACAGAAGTTTCCTGTCAAGAGTTTCAGGGCAGGAGTTTCAGAGCAGGAGTTTCGGGGCAGGAGAATCAGGGCACGAGTTTCAGGGCACGAGTTTCAGGGCAGGAGTTACACGAAATAAGATTAAGTCCAGGATTTTCAGGTCAGGAGATTTAGGACATGCGTTTAAGGGCAGGAGTTCATGGCCGGAGACTTAGGGCAGGAGGTTCAGGGCAGGATATACAGTGCAGTCGCTTAAGGGCAGGAGTTTCAGGGCATGAATTTCAGGGCAGTGGAATTCAGGGTAGGAGATTCAGTACATGAGTTTCAGGGCTGGAGAACCGGGGCAGGAAATTCAGGGCAGGAGTTTCAGGGCTGTGGTATCAGGGCAGGAAATTTAGGGCAGGAGTTTCAGGGCAGGTGTCTCATGCCATTAGATTCAGGGCAGGAGTTTCAGGGCTGTGGTTTCAGGGCTGTAGTTTCAGGGCTGGAGATTTAGGGCAGGAGTTTCAGGGCAGGTGTCTCATGTCATTAGATTCAGGGCAGGAGTTTCAGGGCACTAGCTTGAGGGCTGGAGTTTCAGAGCAGGAGATTCAGGGCAGGTAATTCAGGGCATGAGTTTCCGGGCAGACGTTTCACGTCAGGAGTTTCAGGACAGAAGTTTTCTGTCAAGAGTTTCAGGGCAGGAGTTTCAGGGCAGGAGAATCAGTGCAGGAGTTTCAGGACACGAGTTTCAGGGCAGGAATTTCAGGACAGGAGCTTCAGGGGAAGAATTCAGGGCAGGAGATTCAGGGCAGGAGTTTCACGAAAGGAGATTAAGTCTAGGATTTTCAGGTCAGGAGATTTAGGGCATGCGTTTAGGGCAGGAGTTCACGGCCGGAGACTGAGGGCAGGAGGTACAGGGCAGGATATACAGTGCAGTCGCTTAAGGGCAGGATTTCCAGGGCAGGAGTTTCAGGGCAGGGGAATTCAGGGTAGGAGATTCAGTACATGAGTTTCAGGGACGGAGAATCGGGGCAGGAAATTCAGGGCAGGAGTTTCAGGGCACTAGCTGGAGTTTCAGAGCAGGAGATTCAGGGCAGGAAATTCAGGGCATGAGTTTCTGGCAAGGCGTTTCACGTCAGGAGATTGCAGGCAGCAGTTTCATGCATGAGTTTCAGGGCAGGAGATTCAGGGCCGCAATTGCAGGACAGCAGCTTCAGTTCATGAGTTTCAGGGCTGGAGAATCGGGGCAGTATATTCAGGTCAGGAGTAATAGGGCATGAGTTTCGGTGCAGGAGTTTCAGGGCAGGAGTTAACAGCCGGAGACTGAGGGCATCAGTTTCAGGGCAGAAGATTCAGGGCAGTCGCTTAAGGGTATGAGTTTCAGGGCAGGAGTTTAAAGGCAGTAGTTTCAGGGCAGGATATATAGGGCAGGAGTCTCAGGGCTGTGGTTTCAGGGCTGTATTTTCAGGGCTGGAGATTTAGGGCAGGAGTTTCAGGGCACTAGCTTGAGGGCTGGAGTTTCAGAGCAGGAGATTCAGGGCAGGTAATTCAGGGCATGAGTTTCCGGGCAGACGTTTCACGCCAGGAGATTCAGGACAGAAGTTTTCTGTCAAGAGTTTCAGGGCAGGAGAATCAGTGCAGGAGTTTCAGGACACGAGTTTCAGGGCAGGAGCTTCAGGGCAAGAGATTCAGGGCAGGAGATTCAGGGCAGTCATTTCAGGGCAGGAGTTTCACGAAAGGAGATTAAGTCTAGGATTTTCAGTTCAGGAGATTTAGGGCATGCGTTTAAGGGCAGGAGTTCACGGCCGGAGACTGAGGGCAGGAGTTTCAGGGCAGGGGAATTCAGGGTAGGAGATTCAGTACATGAGTTTCAGGGCTGGAGAATCGGGGCAGGAAATTCAGGGCAGGAGTTTCAGGGCTGTGATTTCAGGGCAGTCGTTTCAGGGCAGGATATATAGGGCAGGAGTTTCAGTGAATGAGTTTCAGGGCAGCAGTTTCATGCATGAGTCTCAGGGCAGGAGATTCAGGGCTGGAGAATCAGGGCAGGAGATTCAGTGCAGCAATTGCAGGGCAGCAGTTTCAGTGCATGAGTTTCAGGGCTGTAGTTTCAGGGCAGGAGATTTAGGGCAGGAGTTTCAGGGCAGGTGTGTCATGTCATTAGATTCAGGGCAGGAGTTTTAGAGCACTAGCTTGAGGGCTGGAGTTTCAGAGCAGGAGATTCATGGCAGGAAATTCAGGGCATCAGTTTCTGGGCAGGCATTTCACGTCAGGAGTTTCCGGACAGAAGTTTCCTGTCAACAGTTTCAGGACAGGAGTTTCAGGGCAGGAGAATCAGTGCAGGAGTTTCAGGGCACGAGTTTCAGGGCACGAGTTTCAGGGCAGGAGTTACACGAAGGGAGATTAAGTCCAGGATTTTCAGGTCAGGAGATTTAGGGCATGCGTTTAAGGGCAGGAGTTCATGGCCGGAGACTGAGGGCAGGAGGTTCAGGGCAGGGGAATTCAGGGTAGGAGATTCAGTACATGAGTTTCAGGGCTGGAGAACCGGGGCAGGAAATTCAGGGCAGGAGTTTCAGGGCTGTGGTATCAGGGCAGGAGATTTAGGGCAGGAATTTCAGGACAGGTGTCTCATGTCATTAGATTTAGGGCAGGAGTTTCAGGGCACTAGCTGGAGTTTCAGAGCAGGAGATTCAGGGCAGGAAATTCAGGGCGTGAGTTTCCAGCTAGGCGTTTCACGTCAGGAGATTCCGGGCAGCAGTTTCATGCATGAGTTTCATGGCAGGAGATTCAGGGCTGGAGAATCGGCTGGAGAATCAGGGCAGGAGATTCAGGGCAGCCATTGCAGGACAGCAGCTTCAGTTCATGAGTTTCAGGGCTGGAGAATCGGGGCAGGAAATTTAGGGCAGGAGTTTCAGGGTTGTGGTTTCAGGGCTGTAGTTTCAGGGCAGGAGATTTAGGGCAGGAGTGTCAGGGGAGGTGTCTTATGTCTTTAGATTTAGGGCAGGAGTTTCAGGGCACTAGCTGGAGTTTCAGAGCAGGAGATTCAGGGCAGGAAATTCAGGGCGTGAGTTTCCAGCTAGGCGTTTCACGTCAGGAGATTCCGGGCAGCAGTTTCATGCATGAGTTTCATGGCAGGAGATTCAGGGCTGGAGAATCGGCTGGAGAATCAGGGCAGGAGATTCAGGGCAGCCATTGCAGGACAGCAGCTTCAGTTCATGAGTTTCAGGGCTAGAATCGGGGCAGGAAATTTAGGGCAGGAGTTTCAGGGCTGTGGTTTCAGGGCTGTAGTTTCAGGGCAGGAGAGTTAGGGCAGGAGTGTCAGGGGAGGTGTCTTATGTCTTTAGATTCAGGGCAGGTGTTTCAGGGCACTAGCTGGAATTTCAGAGCAGGAGATTCACGGCAGGAAATTCAGGGCGTGAGTTTCCAGCAAGGCGTTTCACGTCAGGAGATTCCGGGCAGCAGTTTCATGCATGAGTTTCAGGGCAGGAGAATCAGTGCAGGAACTTCAGGGCACGAGTTTCAGGGTACGAGTTTCAGGTCAGGAGATTTAGGGCATGCGTTTAAGGGCAGAAGTTCATGGTCGGAGACTGAGGGCAGGAGGTTCAGGGCAGGATATACAGTCAGACGCTTAAGGGCAGGAGTTCCAGGGCAGGAGTTTCAGGGCATGAATTTCAGGGCAGGGGAATTCAGGGTAGGAGATTCAGTACATGAGTTTCAGGGCTGGAGAACCAGGGCAGGAAATTCAGGGCAGGAGTTTCAGGGCTGTGGTATCAGGGCAGGAGATTTAGGGCAGGAGTTTCAGGGCAGGTGTCTCATGCCATTAGATTTAGGGCAGGAGTTTCAGGGCACTAGCTGGAGTTTCAGAGCAGGAGATTCAGGGCAGAAAATTCAGGGCGTGAGTTTCCAGCAAGGCGTTTCACGTCAGGAGATCCGGGCAGCAGTTTCATGCATGAGTTTCAGGGCAGGAGATTCAGGGCTGGAGAATCGGCTGGAGAATCAGGGCAGGAGATTCAGGAAAGCAATTGCAGGGAAGCAGCTTCAGTGCATGAGTTTCAGGGCTGGAGAATCGGGGCAGTATATTCAGGTCAGGAGTAATAGGGCATGAGTTTCGGTGCAGGAGTTTCAGGGCAGGAGTTCACGGCCGGAGACTGAGGGCATCAGTTTCAGGGCAGTCGCTTAAGGGTATGAGTTTCAGGGCAGGAGTTTAAAGGCAGTAGTTTCAGGGCAGGAGATTCAGGGCTGGAGAATCAGGGCAGGAGATTCAGGGCAGCAATTGCAGGGCAGCAGTTTCAGTGCATGAGTTTCAGGCTGGAGAATCGGGGCAGGAGTTACAGGGCAGGAGTTTGAGGGCAGGAATTTCAGTGTAGGAGTTTCAGTGTAGGACTTTCAGGGCAGGACTTTCAGGGCAGGAGTTTCAGGGCAGGAGTTTCAGGTCATGAGTTTCAGGGCAGGAGTTCACGGCCGGAGACTGAGGGCAGGAGTTTCAGGGCAGGAGATTCAACGCAGTCGCTTAAGGGCAGGAGTTCCAGGGCAGGAGTTCCAGGGAATGAATTTCAGGGCAGGGGGATTCAGGATAGGAGATTCTGTACATGAGTTTCAGGGCTGGAGAATCGGGGCAGGAAATTCAAGGTAGGAGTTTTAGGGCTGTAGTTTTAGGGCTGGAGATTTAGGGCAGGAGTTTCAGGGCAGGTGTCTCATGTCATTAGATTCAGGGCAGGAGTTTCAGGGCACTAGCTGGAGTTTCAGAGCAGGAGATTCAGGGCAGGAGTTTTAGAGCATTAGCTTGAGGGCTGGAGTTTCAGAGCAGGAGATTCAGGGCAGGTAATTCAGGGCATGAGTTTCCGGGCAGACGTTTCACGTCAGGAGATTCAGGACAGAAGTTTTCTGTCAAGAGTTTCAGGGCAGGAGTTTCAGGGCAGGAGAATCAGTGCAGGAGTTTCAGGACACGAGTTTCAGGACAAGAATTTCAGGGCAAGAGCTTCAGGGCAAGAGATTCAGGGCAGGAGATTCAGGGCAGGAGTTTCACGAAAGGAGATTAAGTCCAGGAGTTTCAGGTCAGGAGATTTAGGGCATGCGTTTAATGGCAGGAGCTCACGGCCGGAGACTGAGGGCAGGATATACAGTGCAGTCCCTTAAGGGCAGGAGTTCCAGGGCAGGAGTTTCAGGGCATGAGTTTCAGGGCAGGGGAATTCAGGGTAGGAGATTCAGTACATGAGTTTCAGGGCTGGAGAATCGGGGCAGGAAATTCAAGGCAGGAGTTTCAGGGCTGTGGTATCAGGGCTGTAGTTTCAGGGCTGGAGATTCCGGGCAGGAGTTTCAGGGCACTAGCTGGAGTTTCAGAGCAGGAGATTCAGGGCAGGAAATGCAGGGCATGAGTTTCCGGGCAGGCGTTTCACGTCAGGAGATTCCGGGCAGAAGTTTCCAGTCAGTAGTTTCAGGGCAGGAGTTTCAGGGCAGGAGAATCAGTGCAGGAGTTTCAGGGCAGGAGTTTCAGGGCAGGAGTTCCAGGGCATGAGTTTCAGGGCAGGGGAATTCAGGGTAGGAGATTCAGTACATGAGTTTCAGGGCTGCAGAATCGAGGCAGGGAATTCAAGGCAGGAGTTTCAGGGCTGTGGTATCAGGGCTGTAGTTTCAGGGCAGGAGATTTAGGGCAAGAGTTGCAAGGCAGGTGTCTCATGTCATTAGATTCAGGGCAGGAGAATCAGGGCAGGAGTTTCAGGGCAGGAGATTCAGGGCAGTCATTTCAGGGCAGGAGTTTCACGGAAGGAGAATAAGTCCAGGATTTTCATGTGAGGAGATTCAGTGCATGCGTTTAAGAGCTGGAGTTTGAGAGCAGGATTTTCAGGTCATGAGATTCAATGCAGGAGTTTGAGGGCAGTCATTTCAGGGCAGGAGTTTCAGGGCAGGGGAATTCAGGGTAGGAGATTCAGTACATGAGTTTCAGGGCTGGAGAACCGGGGCAGGAAATTCAGGGCAGGAGTTTCAGGGCTGTGGTATCAGGGCTGGAGATTTAGGGCAGGAGTTTCAGGGCAGGTGTCTCATGTCATTAGATTTAGGGCAGGAGTTTCAGGGCACTAGCTGGAGTTTCAGAGCAGGAGATTCAGGGCAGGAAATTCAGGGCATGAGTTTCTAGCAAGGCGTTTCACGTCAGGAGATTGCAGGCAGCAGTTTCATGCATGAGTTTCAGGGCAGGAGATTCAGGGCTGGAGAATCGGCTGGAGAATCGGGGCAGGAGATTCAGGGCAGCAATTGCAGGACAGCAGCTTCAGTTCATGAGTTTCAGGGCTGGAGAATCGGGGCAGTATATTCAGGTCAGGAGTAATAGGGCATGAGTTTCGGTGCAGGAGTTTCAGGGCAGGAGTTCACGGCCGGAGACTGAGGGCATCAGTTTCAGGGCAGAAGATTCATGGCAGTCGCTTAAGGGTATGAGTTTCAGGGCAGGAGTTTAAAGGTAGTAGTTTCAGGGCAGGATATATAGGGCAGGAGTTTCAGTGAATGAGTTTCAGGGCAGCAGTTTCATTCATGAGTTTCAGGGCAGGAGTTTAAAGGTAGTAGTTTCAGGGCAGGAGTTTCAGGGCAGGAGAATCAGTGCAGGTGTTTCAGGGCACGAGTTTCAGGGCAGGAGATTCAGGGCAGGAGTTTCAGGGCAGGTGTCTCATGTCATTAGATTCAGGGCAGGAGCTTTAGAGCACTAGCTTGAGGGCTGGATTTTCAGAGCAGGAGATTCATGGCAGGAAATTCAGGGCATGAGTTTCCGGGCAGGCATTTCACGTCAGGAGAGTTTGGACAGAAGTTTCCTGTCAAGAGTTTCAGGGCAGGAGTTTCAGGGCAGGAGAATCAATGCAGGAGTTTCAGGGCACGAGTTTCAGGGCACGAGTTACACGAAAGGAGATTAAGTCCAGGATTTTCAGGTCAGGAGATTTAGGGCAGGAGTTTCAGGGCAGGTGTCTCATGTCATTAGATTCAGGGCAGGAGTTTCAGGGCACTAGCTTGAGGGCTGGAGTTTCAGAGCAGGAGATTCAGGGCAGGTAATTCAGGGCATGAGTTTCCGGGCAGACGTTTCACGTCAGGAGTTTCAGGACAGAAGTTTTCTGTCAAGAGTTTCAGGGCAGGAGTTTCAGGGCAGGAGAATCAGTGCAGGAGTTTCAGGACACGAGTTTCAGGGCAGGAATTTCAGGACAGGAGCTTCAGGGGAAGAATTCAGGGCAGGAGATTCAGGGCAGGAGTTTCACGAAAGGAGATTAAGTCTAGGATTTTCAGGTCAGGAGATTTAGGGCATGCGTTTAGGGCAGGAGTTCACGGCCGGAGACTGAGGGCAGGAGGTACAGGGCAGGATATACAGTGCAGTCGCTTAAGGGCAGGATTTCCAGGGCAGGAGTTTCAGGGCAGGGGAATTCAGGGTAGGAGATTCAGTACATGAGTTTCAGGGATGGAGAATCGGGGCAGGAAATTCAGGGCAGGAGTTTCAGGGCACTAGCTGGAGTTTCAGAGCAGGAGATTCAGGGCAGGAAATTCAGGGCATGAGTTTCTGGCAAGGCGTTTCACGTCAGGAGATTGCAGGCAGCAGTTTCATGCATGAGTTTCAGGGCAGGAGATTCAGGGCCGCAATTGCAGGACAGCAGCTTCAGTTCATGAGTTTCAGGGCTGGAGAATCGGGGCAGTATATTCAGGTCAGGAGTAATAGGGCATGAGTTTCGGTGCAGGAGTTTCAGGGCAGGAGTTAACAGCCGGAGACTGAGGGCATCAGTTTCAGGGCAGAAGATTCAGGGCAGTCGCTTAAGGGTATGAGTTTCAGGGCAGGAGTTTAAAGGCAGTAGTTTCAGGGCAGGATATATAGGGCAGGAGTCTCAGGGCTGTGGTTTCAGGGCTGTATTTTCAGGGCTGGAGATTTAGGGCAGGAGTTTCAGGGCACTAGCTTGAGGGCTGGAGTTTCAGAGCAGGAGATTCAGGGCAGGTAATTCAGGGCATGAGTTTCCGGGCAGACGTTTCACGCCAGGAGATTCAGGACAGAAGTTTTCTGTCAAGAGTTTCAGGGCAGGAGAATCAGTGCAGGAGTTTCAGGACACGAGTTTCAGGGCAGGAGCTTCAGGGCAAGAGATTCAGGGCAGGAGATTCAGGGCAGTCATTTCAGGGCAGGAGTTTCATGAAAGGAGATTAAGTCTAGGATTTTCAGTTCAGGAGATTTAGGGCATGCGTTTAAGGGCAGGAGTTCACGGCCGGAGACTGAGGGCAGGAGTTTCAGGGCAGGGGAATTCAGGGTAGGAGATTCAGTACATGAGTTTCAGGGCTGGAGAATCGGGGCAGGAAATTCAGGGCAGGAGTTTCAGGGCTGTGATTTCAGGGCAGTCGTTTCAGGGCAGGATATATAGGGCAGGAGTTTCAGTGAATGAGTTTCAGGGCAGCAGTTTCATGCATGAGTCTCAGGGCAGGAGATTCAGGGCTGGAGAATCAGGGCAGGAGATTCAGTGCAGCAATTGCAGGGCAGCAGTTTCAGTGCATGAGTTTCAGGGCTGTAGTTTCAGGGCAGGAGATTTAGGGCAGGAGTTTCAGGGCAGGTGTGTCATGTCATTAGATTCAGGGCAGGAGTTTTAGAGCACTAGCTTGAGGGCTGGAGTTTCAGAGCAGGAGATTCATGGCAGGAAATTCAGGGCATCAGTTTCTGGGCAGGCATTTCACGTCAGGAGTTTCCGGACAGAAGTTTCCTGTCAACAGTTTCAGGACAGGAGTTTCAGGGCAGGAGAATCAGTGCAGGAGTTTCAGGGCACGAGTTTCAGGGCACGAGTTTCAGGGCAGGAGTTACACGAAGGGAGATTAAGTCCAGGATTTTCAGGTCAGGAGATTTAGGGCATGCGTTTAAGGGCAGGAGTTCATGGCCGGAGACTGAGGGCAGGAGGTTCAGGGCAGGGGAATTCAGGGTAGGAGATTCAGTACATGAGTTTCAGGGCTGGAGAACCGGGGCAGGAAATTCAGGGCAGGAGTTTCAGGGCTGTGGTATCAGGGCAGGAGATTTAGGGCAGGAATTTCAGGACAGGTGTCTCATGTCATTAGATTTAGGGCAGGAGTTTCAGGGCACTAGCTGGAGTTTCAGAGCAGGAGATTCAGGGCAGGAAATTCAGGGCGTGAGTTTCCAGCTAGGCGTTTCACGTCAGGAGATTCCGGGCAGCAGTTTCATGCATGAGTTTCATGGCAGGAGATTCAGGGCTGGAGAATCGGCTGGAGAATCAGGGCAGGAGATTCAGGGCAGCCATTGCAGGACAGCAGCTTCAGTTCATGAGTTTCAGGGCTGGAGAATCGGGGCAGGAAATTTAGGGCAGGAGTTTCAGGGTTGTGGTTTCAGGGCTGTAGTTTCAGGGCAGGAGATTTAGGGCAGGAGTGTCAGGGGAGGTGTCTTATGTCTTTAGATTTAGGGCAGGAGTTTCAGGGCACTAGCTGGAGTTTCAGAGCAGGAGATTCAGGGCAGGAAATTCAGGGCGTGAGTTTCCAGCTAGGCGTTTCACGTCAGGAGATTCCGGGCAGCAGTTTCATGCATGAGTTTCATGGCAGGAGATTCAGGGCTGGAGAATCGGCTGGAGAATCAGGGCAGGAGATTCAGGGCAGCCATTGCAGGACAGCAGCTTCAGTTCATGAGTTTCAGGGCTAGAATCGGGGCAGGAAATTTAGGGCAGGAGTTTCAGGGCTGTGGTTTCAGGGCTGTAGTTTCAGGGCAGGAGAGTTAGGGCAGGAGTGTCAGGGGAGGTGTCTTATGTCTTTAGATTCAGGGCAGGTGTTTCAGGGCACTAGCTGGAATTTCAGAGCAGGAGATTCACGGCAGGAAATTCAGGGCGTGAGTTTCCAGCAAGGCGTTTCACGTCAGGAGATTCCGGGCAGCAGTTTCATGCATGAGTTTCAGGGCAGGAGAATCAGTGCAGGAACTTCAGGGCACGAGTTTCAGGGTACGAGTTTCAGGTCAGGAGATTTAGGGCATGCGTTTAAGGGCAGAAGTTCATGGTCGGAGACTGAGGGCAGGAGGTTCAGGGCAGGATATACAGTCAGACGCTTAAGGGCAGGAGTTCCAGGGCAGGAGTTTCAGGGCATGAATTTCAGGGCAGGGGAATTCAGGGTAGGAGATTCAGTACATGAGTTTCAGGGCTGGAGAACCAGGGCAGGAAATTCAGGGCAGGAGTTTCAGGGCTGTGGTATCAGGGCAGGAGATTTAGGGCAGGAGTTTCAGGGCAGGTGTTTCATGCCATTAGATTTAGGGCAGGAGTTTCAGGGCACTAGCTGGAGTTTCAGAGCAGGAGATTCAGGGCAGAAAATTCAGGGCGTGAGTTTCCAGCAAGGCGTTTCACGTCAGGAGATCCGGGCAGCAGTTTCATGCATGAGTTTCAGGGCAGGAGATTCAGGGCTGGAGAATCGGCTGGAGAATCAGGGCAGGAGATTCAGGAAAGCAATTGCAGGGAAGCAGCTTCAGTGCATGAGTTTCAGGGCTGGAGAATCGGGGCAGTATATTCAGGTCAGGAGTAATAGGGCATGAGTTTCGGTGCAGGAGTTTCAGGGCAGGAGTTCACGGCCGGAGACTGAGGGCATCAGTTTCAGGGCAGTCGCTTAAGGGTATGAGTTTCAGGGCAGGAGTTTAAAGGCAGTAGTTTCAGGGCAGGAGATTCAGGGCTGGAGAATCAGGGCAGGAGATTCAGGGCAGCAATTGCAGGGCAGCAGTTTCAGTGCATGAGTTTCAGGCTGGAGAATCGGGGCAGGAGTTACAGGGCAGGAGTTTGAGGGCAGGAATTTCAGTGTAGGAGTTTCAGTGTAGGACTTTCAGGGCAGGACTTTCAGGGCAGGAGTTTCAGGGCAGGAGTTTCAGGTCATGAGTTTCAGGGCAGGAGTTCACGGCCGGAGACTGAGGGCAGGAGTTTCAGGGCAGGAGATTCAACGCAGTCGCTTAAGGGCAGGAGTTCCAGGGCAGGAGTTCCAGGGAATGAATTTCAGGGCAGGGGGATTCAGGATAGGAGATTCTGTACATGAGTTTCAGGGCTGGAGAATCGGGGCAGGAAATTCAAGGTAGGAGTTTTAGGGCTGTAGTTTTAGGGCTGGAGATTTAGGGCAGGAGTTTCAGGGCAGGTGTCTCATGTCATTAGATTCAGGGCAGGAGTTTCAGGGCACTAGCTGGAGTTTCAGAGCAGGAGATTCAGGGCAGGAGTTTTAGAGCATTAGCTTGAGGGCTGGAGTTTCAGAGCAGGAGATTCAGGGCAGGTAATTCAGGGCATGAGTTTCCGGGCAGACGTTTCACGTCAGGAGATTCAGGACAGAAGTTTTCTGTCAAGAGTTTCAGGGCAGGAGTTTCAGGGCAGGAGAATCAGTGCAGGAGTTTCAGGACACGAGTTTCAGGACAAGAATTTCAGGGCAAGAGCTTCAGGGCAAGAGATTCAGGGCAGGAGATTCAGGGCAGGAGTTTCACGAAAGGAGATTAAGTCCAGGAGTTTCAGGTCAGGAGATTTAGGGCATGCGTTTAATGGCAGGAGCTCACGGCCGGAGACTGAGGGCAGGATATACAGTGCAGTCCCTTAAGGGCAGGAGTTCCAGGGCAGGAGTTTCAGGGCATGAGTTTCAGGGCAGGGGAATTCAGGGTAGGAGATTCAGTACATGAGTTTCAGGGCTGGAGAATCGGGGCAGGAAATTCAAGGCAGGAGTTTCAGGGCTGTGGTATCAGGGCTGTAGTTTCAGGGCTGGAGATTCCGGGCAGGAGTTTCAGGGCACTAGCTGGAGTTTCAGAGCAGGAGATTCAGGGCAGGAAATGCAGGGCATGAGTTTCCGGGCAGGCGTTTCACGTCAGGAGATTCCGGGCAGAAGTTTCCAGTCAGTAGTTTCAGGGCAGGAGTTTCAGGGCAGGAGAATCAGTGCAGGAGTTTCAGGGCAGGAGTTTCAGGGCAGGAGTTCCAGGGCATGAGTTTCAGGGCAGGGGAATTCAGGGTAGGAGATTCAGTACATGAGTTTCAGGGCTGCAGAATCGAGGCAGGGAATTCAAGGCAGGAGTTTCAGGGCTGTGGTATCAGGGCTGTAGTTTCAGGGCAGGAGATTTAGGGCAAGAGTTTCAAGGCAGGTGTCTCATGTCATTAGATTCAGGGCAGGAGAATCAGGGCAGGAGTTTCAGGGCAGGAGATTCAGGGCAGTCATTTCAGGGCAGGAGTTTCACGGAAGGAGAATAAGTCCAGGATTTTCATGTGAGGAGATTCAGTGCATGCGTTTAAGAGCTGGAGTTTGAGAGCAGGATTTTCAGGTCATGAGATTCAATGCAGGAGTTTGAGGGCAGTCATTTCAGGGCAGGAGTTTCAGGGCAGGGGAATTCAGGGTAGGAGATTCAGTACATGAGTTTCAGGGCTGGAGAACCGGGGCAGGAAATTCAGGGCAGGAGTTTCAGGGCTGTGGTATCAGGGCTGGAGATTTAGGGCAGGAGTTTCAGGGCAGGTGTCTCATGTCATTAGATTTAGGGCAGGAGTTTCAGGGCACTAGCTGGAGTTTCAGAGCAGGAGATTCAGGGCAGGAAATTCAGGGCATGAGTTTCTAGCAAGGCGTTTCACGTCAGGAGATTGCAGGCAGCAGTTTCATGCATGAGTTTCAGGGCAGGAGATTCAGGGCTGGAGAATCGGCTGGAGAATCGGGGCAGGAGATTCAGGGCAGCAATTGCAGGACAGCAGCTTCAGTTCATGAGTTTCAGGGCTGGAGAATCGGGGCAGTATATTCAGGTCAGGAGTAATAGGGCATGAGTTTCGGTGCAGGAGTTTCAGGGCAGGAGTTCACGGCCGGAGACTGAGGGCATCAGTTTCAGGGCAGAAGATTCATGGCAGTCGCTTAAGGGTATGAGTTTCAGGGCAGGAGTTTAAAGGTAGTAGTTTCAGGGCAGGATATATAGGGCAGGAGTTTCAGTGAATGAGTTTCAGGGCAGCAGTTTCATTCATGAGTTTCAGGGCAGGAGTTTAAAGGTAGTAGTTTCAGGGCAGGAGTTTCAGGGCAGGAGAATCAGTGCAGGTGTTTCAGGGCACGAGTTTCAGGGCAGGAGATTCAGGCCAGGAGTTTCAGGGCAGGTGTCTCATGTCATTAGATTCAGGGCAGGAGCTTTAGAGCACTAGCTTGAGGGCTGGATTTTCAGAGCAGGAGATTCATGGCAGGAAATTCAGGGCATGAGTTTCCGGGCAGGCATTTCACGTCAGGAGATTTTGGACAGAAGTTTCCTGTCAAGAGTTTCAGGGCAGGAGTTTCAGGGCAGGAGAATCAATGCAGGAGTTTCAGGGCACGGGTTTCAGGGCACGAGTTACACGAAAGGAGATTAAGTCCAGGATTTTCAGGTCAGGAGATTTAGGGCATGCGTTTAAGGGCAGGAGTTCATGGTCGGAGACTGAGGGCAGGAGGGTCAGGGCAGGATATACAGTGCAGTCGCTTAAGGGCAGGAGTTCCAGGGCAGGAGTTTCAGGGCATGAATTTCAGGGCAGGGGAATTCAGGATAGGAGATTCAGTACATGAGTTTCAGGGCTGGAGAACCGGGGCAGGAAATTCAGGGCAGGAGTTTGAGGGCTGTGGTATCAGGGCAGGAGATTTAGGGCAGGAGTTTCAGGGCAGGTGTCTCATGTCATTAGATTTAGGGCAGGAGTTTCAGGGCACTAGCTGGGGTTTCAGAGCAGGAGATTCAAGGCAGGAAATTCAGGGCATGAGTTTCCAGCAAGGCGTTTCACGTCAGGCGATTGCAGGCAGCAGTTTCTTGCTTGAGTTTCAGGGCAGCAGATTCAGGGCAGCAATTGCAGGACAGTAGCTTCAGTTCATGAGTTTCAGGGCTGGAGAATCGGGGCAGTATATTCAGGTCAGGAGTAATAGGGCATGAGTTTCGGTGCAGGAGTTTCAGGGCAGGAGTTCACGGCCAGAGACTGAGGGCATCAGTTTCAGGGCAGAAGATTCAGGGCAGTCGCTTAAGGGTATGAGTTTCAGGGCAGGAGTTTAAAGGCAGTAGTTTCAGGGCAGGATATTTAGGGCAGGAGTTTCAGTGAATGAGTTTCAGGGCAGCAGTTTCATGCATGAGTTTCAGGGCAGGAGTTTCAGGGCAGGAGTTCACGGCCAGAGACTGAGGGCATGAGTTTCAGGGCAGGACTTTCAGTGTAGGGGTTTCAGGGCAGGAGTTTACGGCCGGAGACTGTGGGCAGGAGTTTCAGGGCAGGAGATTCAGCGCAGGGGAATTCAGGGTAGGAGATTCAGTACATGAGTTTCAAGGCTGGAGATTCGGGGCAGGAAATTCAGGGCAGGAGTTTCAGGGCTGTGGTTTCAGGGCTGTAGTTTCAGGGCAGGAGATTTAGGGCAGGAATTTCAGGGCAGGTGTCTCATGTCATTAGATTCAGGGCAGGAGTTTTAGAGCACTAGCTTGAGGGCTGGAGTCTCAGAGCAGGAGATTCATGGCAGGAAATTCAGGGCATGAGTTTCCGGGCAGGCATTTCACGTCAGGAGATTCCGGACAGAAGTTTCTCGTCAAGAGTTTCAGGGCAGGAGAATCAGTGCAGGAGTTTCAGGGCACGAGTTTCAGGATACGAGTTTCAGGGCAGGAGCTTCAGGGCAAGAGATTCAGGGCAGGAGATTCAGGGCAGGAGTTTCACGAAAGGAGATTAAGTCCAGGAGTTTCAGGTCAGGAGATTTAGGGCATGCGTTTAATGGCAGGAGCTCACGGCCGGAGACTGAGGGCAGGATATACAGTGCAGTCCCTTAAGGGCAGGAGTTCCAGGGCAGGAGTTTCAGGGCATGAGTTTCAGGGCAGGGGAATTCAGGGTAGGAGATTCAGTACATGAGTTTCAGGGCTGGAGAATCGGGGCAGGAAATTCAAGGCAGGAGTTTCAGGGCTGTGGTATCAGGGCTGTAGTTTCAGGGCTGGAGATTCCGGGCAGGAGTTTCAGGGCACTAGCTGTAGTTTCAGAGCAGGAGATTCAGGGCAGGAAATGCAGGGCATGAGTTTCCGGGCAGGCGTTTCACGTCAGGAGATTCCGGTCAGAAGTTTCCAGTCAGGAGTTTCAGGGCAGGAGTTTCAGGGCAGGAGTTTCAGTGCAGGAGTTTCAGTGCAGGAGTTTCAGTGCAGGAGTTTCAGGGCAGGAGTTTCAGGGCAGGAGTTTCAGGGCAGGAGTTCCAGGGCATGAGTTTCAGGGCAGGGGAATTCAGGGTAGGAGATTCAGTACATGAGTTTCAGGGCTGCAGAATCGAGGCAGGGAATTCAAGGCAGGAGTTTCAGGGCTGTGGTATCAGGGCTGTAGTTTCAGGGCAGGAGATTTAGGGCAGGAGTTTCAAGGCAGGTGTCTCATATCATTAGATTCAGGGCAGGAGTTTCAGGGCAGGAGAATCAGAGCAGGAGTTTCAGGGCAGGAGATTCAGGGCAGTCATTTCAGGGCAGGAGTTTCATGGAAGGAGAATAAGTCCAGGATTTTCATGTGAGGAGATTCAGTGCATGCGTTTAAGAGCTGGAGTTTGAGGGCAGGATTTTCAGGTCATGAGATTCAATGCAGGAGTTTGAGGGCAGTCATTTCAGGGCAGGAATTTCACGAAAGGAGATTAAGTCTAGGATTTTCAGGTCAGGAGATTTAGGGCATGCGTTTAAGGGCAGGAGTTCACGGCCGGAGACTGAGAGCAGGAGGTTCAGGGCAGGATATACAGTGCAGTCGCTTAAGGGCAGGAGATCCAGGGCAGGAGTTTCAGGGCAGGGGAATTCAGGGTAGGAGATTCAGTACATGAGTTTCAGGGCTGGAGAACCGGGGCAGGAAATTCAAGGCAGGAGTTTCAGGGCTGTGGTATCAGGGCAGGAGATTTAGGGCAGGAGTTTCAGGGCAGGTGTCTCATGTCATTAGATTTAGGGCAGGAGTTTCAGGGCACTAGCTGGAGTTTCAGAGCAGGAGATTCAGGGCAGGAAATTCAGGGCATGAGTTTCTAGCAAGGCGTTTCACGTCAGGAGATTGCAGGCAGCAGTTTCATGCATGAGTTTCAGGGCAGGAGATTCAGGGCTGGAGAATCGGCTGGAGAATCGGGGCAGGAGATTCAGGGCAGCAATTGCAGGACAGCAGCTTCAGTTCATGAGTTTCAGGGCTGGAGAATCGGGGCAGTATATTCAGGTCAGGAGTAATAGGGCATGAGTTTCGGTGCAGGAGTTTCAGGGCAGGAGTTCATGGCCGGAGACTGAGGGCATCAGTTTCAGGGCAGAAGATTCAGGGCAGTCGCTTAAGGGTATGAATTTCAGGGCAGGAGTTTAAAGGCAGTAGTTTCAGGGCAGGATATTTAGGGCAGGAGTTTCAGTGAATGAGTTTCAGGGCAGCAGTTTCATGCATGAGTTTCAGGGCAGGAGTTTAAAGGTAGTAGTTTCAGGGCAGGAGTTTCAGGGCAGGAGAATCAGTGCAGGAGTTTCAGGGCACGAGTTTCAGGGCAGGAGTTACACGAAAGGAGATTAAGTCCAGGATTATCAGGTCAGGAGATTTAGGGCATGCGTTTAAGGGTAGGAGTTCATGGCCGGAGACTGAGGGCAGGAGGTTCAGGGCAGGATATACAGTGCAGTCGCTTAAGGGCAGGAGTTCCAGGGCAGGAGTTTCAGGGCATGAATTTCAGGGCAGGGGAATTCAGGGTAGGAGATTCAGTACA
The DNA here is from genome assembly GCF_030028105.1 of Mobula birostris. Classification (NCBI taxonomy): domain Eukaryota; kingdom Metazoa; phylum Chordata; class Chondrichthyes; order Myliobatiformes; family Myliobatidae; genus Mobula; species Mobula birostris. The sequence goes on along the minus strand of NW_027275586.1, from coordinate 26,418 downwards.
TGAGTTTCAGGGCTGGAGAACCGGGGCAGGAAATTCAGGGCAGGAGTTTCAGGGCTGTGGTATCAGGGCAGGAGATTTAGGGCAGGAGTTTCAGGGCAGGTGTCTCATGTCATTAGATTTAGGGCAGGAGTTTCAGGGCACTAGCTGGAGTTTCAGAGCAGGAGATTCAGGGCAGGAAATTCAGGGCGTGAGTTTCCAGCAAGGCGTTTCACGTCAGGAGATTGCGGGCAGTAGTTTCATGCATGAGTTTCAGGGCAGGAGATTCAGGGCTGGAGAATCGGCTGGAGAATCAGGGCACGTGATTCAGGGCAGCAATTGCAGGACAGCAGCTTCAGTTCATGAGTTTCAGGGCTGGAGAATCGGGGCAGTATATTCAGGTCAGGAGTAATAGGGCATGAGTTTCGGTGCAGGAGTTTCAGGGCAGGAGTTCACGGCCGGAGACTGAGGGCATCAGTTTCAGGGCAGAAGATTCAGGGCAGTCGCTTAAGGGTATGAATTTCAGGGCAGGAGTTTAAAGGCAGTAGTTTCAGGGCAGGATATTTAGGGCAGGAGTTTCAGTGAATGAGTTTCTGGGCAGCAGTTTCATGCATGAGTTTCAGGGCAGGAGATTCAGGGCTGGAGAATCAGGGCAGGAGATTCAGGGCAGCAATTGCAGGGCAGCAGTTTCAGTGCATGAGTTTCAGGGCTGGAGAATCGGGGCAGGAGTTACAGGGCAGGAGTTTGAGGGCAGGAGTTTCAGTGTAGGGGTTTCAGGGCAGGAGTTTCAGAGCAGGAGTTTACGGCCGGAGACTGAGGGCAGGAGTTTCAGGGCAGGAGATTCAGTGCAGGGGAATTCAGGGTAGGAGATTCAGTACATGAGTTTCAGGGCTGGAGGATCGGGGCAGGAAATTCAGGGCAGGAGTTTCAGGGCTGTGGTTTCAGGGCTGTAGTTTCAGGGCAGGAGATTTAGGGCAGGAGTTTCAGGGCAGGTGTCTCATGTCATTAGATTCAGGGCAGGAGTTTCAAGGCAGGTGTCTCATATCATTAGATTCAGGGCAGGAGTTTCAGGGCAGGAGAATCAGGGCAGGGGTTTCAGGGCAGGAGATTCAGGGCAGTCATTTCAGGGCAGGAGTTTCACGGAAGGAGAATAAGTCCAGGATTTTCATGTGAGGAGATTCAGTGCATGCGTTTAAGAGCTGGAGTTTGAGGGCAGGATTTTCAGGTCATGAGATTCAATGCAGGAGTTTGAGGGCAGTCATTTCAGGGCAGGAGTTTCACGAAAGGAGATTAAGTCTAGGATTTTCAGGTCAGGAGATTTAGGGCATGCGTTTAAGGGCAGGAGTTCACGGCCGGAGACTGAGAGCAGGAGGTTCAGGGCAGGATATACAGTGCAGTCGCTTAAGGGCAGGAGTTTCAGGGCATGAATTTCAGGGCAGGGGAATTCAGGATAGGAGATTCAGTACATGAGTTTCAGGGCTGGAGAACCGGGGCAGGAAATTCAGGGCAGGAGTTTGAGGGCTGTGGTATCAGGGCAGGAGATTTAGGGCAGGAGTTTCAGGGCAGGTGTCTCATGTCATTAGATTTAGGGCAGGAGTTTCAGGGCACTAGCTGGGGTTTCAGAGCAGGAGATTCAAGGCAGGAAATTCAGGGCATGAGTTTCCAGCAAGGCGTTTCACGTCAGGCGATTGCAGGCAGCAGTTTCTTGCTTGAGTTTCAGGGCAGCAGATTCAGGGCAGCAATTGCAGGACAGTAGCTTCAGTTCATGAGTTTCAGGGCTGGAGAATCGGGGCAGTATATTCAGGTCAGGAGTAATAGGGCATGAGTTTCGGTGCAGGAGTTTCAGGGCAGGAGTTCACGGCCAGAGACTGAGGGCATCAGTTTCAGGGCAGAAGATTCAGGGCAGTCGCTTAAGGGTATGAGTTTCAGGGCAGGAGTTTAAAGGCAGTAGTTTCAGGGCAGGATATTTAGGGCAGGAGTTTCAGTGAATGAGTTTCAGGGCAGCAGTTTCATGCATGAGTTTCAGGGCAGGAGTTTCAGGGCAGGAGTTCACGGCCAGAGACTGAGGGCATGAGTTTCAGGGCAGGACTTTCAGTGTAGGGGTTTCAGGGCAGGAGTTTACGGCCGGAGACTGTGGGCAGGAGTTTCAGGGCAGGAGATTCAGCGCAGGGGAATTCAGGGTAGGAGATTCAGTACATGAGTTTCAAGGCTGGAGATTCGGGGCAGGAAATTCAGGGCAGGAGTTTCAGGGCTGTGGTTTCAGGGCTGTAGTTTCAGGGCAGGAGATTTAGGGCAGGAATTTCAGGGCAGGTGTCTCATGTCATTAGATTCAGGGCAGGAGTTTTAGAGCACTAGCTTGAGGGCTGGAGTCTCAGAGCAGGAGATTCATGGCAGGAAATTCAGGGCATGAGTTTCCGGGCAGGCATTTCACGTCAGGAGATTCCGGACAGAAGTTTCTCGTCAAGAGTTTCAGGGCAGGAGAATCAGTGCAGGAGTTTCAGGGCACGAGTTTCAGGATACGAGTTTCAGGGCAGGAGCTTCAGGGCAAGAGATTCAGGGCAGGAGATTCAGGGCAGGAGTTTCACGAAAGGAGATTAAGTCCAGGAGTTTCAGGTCAGGAGATTTAGGGCATGCGTTTAATGGCAGGAGCTCACGGCCGGAGACTGAGGGCAGGATATACAGTGCAGTCCCTTAAGGGCAGGAGTTCCAGGGCAGGAGTTTCAGGGCATGAGTTTCAGGGCAGGGGAATTCAGGGTAGAAGATTCAGTACATGAGTTTCAGGGCTGGAGAATCGGGGCAGGAAATTCAAGGCAGGAGTTTCAGGGCTGTGGTATCAGGGCTGTAGTTTCAGGGCTGGAGATTCCGGGCAGGAGTTTCAGGGCACTAGCTGTAGTTTCAGAGCAGGAGATTCAGGGCAGGAAATGCAGGGCATGAGTTTCCGGGCAGGCGTTTCACGTCAGGAGATTCCGGTCAGAAGTTTCCAGTCAGGAGTTTCAGGGCAGGAGTTTCAGGGCAGGAGTTTCAGTGCAGGAGTTTCAGTGCAGGAGTTTCAGTGCAGGAGTTTCAGGGCAGGAGTTTCAGGGCAGGAGTTTCAGGGCAGGAGTTCCAGGGCATGAGTTTCAGGGCAGGGGAATTCAGGGTAGGAGATTCAGTACATGAGTTTCAGGGCTGCAGAATCGAGGCAGGGAATTCAAGGCAGGAGTTTCAGGGCTGTGGTATCAGGGCTGTAGTTTCAGGGCAGGAGATTTAGGGCAGGAGTTTCAAGGCAGGTGTCTCATATCATTAGATTCAGGGCAGGAGTTTCAGGGCAGGAGAATCAGAGCAGGAGTTTCAGGGCAGGAGATTCAGGGCAGTCATTTCAGGGCAGGAGTTTCATAGAAGGAGAATAAGTCCAGGATTTTCATGTGAGGAGATTCAGTGCATGCGTTTAAGAGCTGGAGTTTGAGGGCAGGATTTTCAGGTCATGAGATTCAATGCAGGAGTTTGAGGGCAGTCATTTCAGGGCAGGAATTTCACGAAAGGAGATTAAGTCTAGGATTTTCAGGTCAGGAGATTTAGGGCATGCGTTTAAGGGCAGGAGTTCACGGCCGGAGACTGAGAGCAGGAGGTTCAGGGCAGGATATACAGTGCAGTCGCTTAAGGGCAGGAGATCCAGGGCAGGAGTTTCAGGGCAGGGGAATTCAGGGTAGGAGATTCAGTACATGAGTTTCAGGGCTGGAGAACCGGGGCAGGAAATTCAAGGCAGGAGTTTCAGGGCTGTGGTATCAGGGCAGGAGATTTAGGGCAGGAGTTTCAGGGCAGGTGTCTCATGTCATTAGATTTAGGGCAGGAGTTTCAGGGCACTAGCTGGAGTTTCAGAGCAGGAGATTCAGGGCAGGAAATTCAGGGCATGAGTTTCTAGCAAGGCGTTTCACGTCAGGAGATTGCAGGCAGCAGTTTCATGCATGAGTTTCAGGGCAGGAGATTCAGGGCTGGAGAATCGGCTGGAGAATCGGGGCAGGAGATTCAGGGCAGCAATTGCAGGACAGCAGCTTCAGTTCATGAGTTTCAGGGCTGGAGAATCGGGGCAGTATATTCAGGTCAGGAGTAATAGGGCATGAGTTTCGGTGCAGGAGTTTCAGGGCAGGAGTTCATGGCCGGAGACTGAGGGCATCAGTTTCAGGGCAGAAGATTCAGGGCAGTCGCTTAAGGGTATGAATTTCAGGGCAGGAGTTTAAAGGCAGTAGTTTCAGGGCAGGATATTTAGGGCAGGAGTTTCAGTGAATGAGTTTCAGGGCAGCAGTTTCATGCATGAGTTTCAGGGCAGGAGTTTAAAGGTAGTAGTTTCAGGGCAGGAGTTTCAGGGCAGGAGAATCAGTGCAGGAGTTTCAGGGCACGAGTTTCAGGGCAGGAGTTACACGAAAGGAGATTAAGTCCAGGATTATCAGGTCAGGAGATTTAGGGCATGCGTTTAAGGGTAGGAGTTCATGGCCGGAGACTGAGGGCAGCAGGTTCAGGGCAGGATATACAGTGCAGTCGCTTAAGGGCAGGAGTTCCAGGGCAGGAGTTTCAGGGCATGAATTTCAGGGCAGGGGAATTCAGGGTAGGAGATTCAGTACATGAGTTTCAGGGCTGGAGAACCGGGGCAGGAAATTCAGGGCAGGAGTTTCAGGGCTGTGGTATCAGGGCAGGAGATTTAGGGCAGGAGTTTCAGGGCAGGTGTCTCATGTCATTAGATTTAGGGCAGGAGTTTCAGGGCACTAGCTGGAGTTTCAGAGCAGGAGATTCAGGGCAGGAAATTCAGGGCGTGAGTTTCCAGCAAGGCGTTTCACGTCAGGAGATTGCGGGCAGTAGTTTCATGCATGAGTTTCAGGGCAGGAGATTCAGGGCTGGAGAATCGGCTGGAGAATCAGGGCACGTGATTCAGGGCAGCAATTGCAGGACAGCAGCTTCAGTTCATGAGTTTCAGGGCTGGAGAATCGGGGCAGTATATTCAGGTCAGGAGTAATAGGGCATGAGTTTCGGTGCAGGAGTTTCAGGGCAGGAGTTCACGGCCGGAGACTGAGGGCATCAGTTTCAGGGCAGAAGATTCAGGGCAGTCGCTTAAGGGTATGAATTTCAGGGCAGGAGTTTAAAGGCAGTAGTTTCAGGGCAGGATATTTAGGGCAGGAGTTTCAGTGAATGAGTTTCTGGGCAGCAGTTTCATGCATGAGTTTCAGGGCAGGAGATTCAGGGCTGGAGAATCAGGGCAGGAGATTCAGGGCAGCAATTGCAGGGCAGCAGTTTCAGTGCATGAGTTTCAGGGCTGGAGAATCGGGGCAGGAGTTACAGGGCAGGAGTTTGAGGGCAGGAGTTTCAGTGTAGGGGTTTCAGGGCAGGAGTTTCAGAGCAGGAGTTTACGGCCGGAGACTGAGGGCAGGAGTTTCAGGGCAGGAGATTCAGTGCAGGGGAATTCAGGGTAGGAGATTCAGTACATGAGTTTCAGGGCTGGAGGATCGGGGCAGGAAATTCAGGGCAGGAGTTTCAGGGCTGTGGTTTCAGGGCTGTAGTTTCAGGGCAGGAGATTTAGGGCAGGAGTTTCAGGGCAGGTGTCTCATGTCATTAGATTCAGGGCAGGAGTTTCAAGGCAGGTGTCTCATATCATTAGATTCAGGGCAGGAGTTTCAGGGCAGGAGAATCAGGGCAGGGGTTTCAGGGCAGGAGATTCAGGGCAGTCATTTCAGGGCAGGAGTTTCACGGAAGGAGAATAAGTCCAGGATTTTCATGTGAGGAGATTCAGTGCATGCGTTTAAGAGCTGGAGTTTGAGGGCAGGATTTTCAGGTCATGAGATTCAATGCAGGAGTTTGAGGGCAGTCATTTCAGGGCAGGAGTTTCACGAAAGGAGATTAAGTCTAGGATTTTCAGGTCAGGAGATTTAGGGCATGCGTTTAAGGGCAGGAGTTCACGGCCGGAGACTGAGAGCAGGAGGTTCAGGGCAGGATATACAGTGCAGTCGCTTAAGGGCAGGAGATCCAGGGCAGGAGTTTCAGGGCAGGGGAATTCAGGGTAGGAGATTCAGTACATGAGTTTCAGGGCTGGAGAACCGGGGCAGGAAATTCAAGGCAGGAGTTTCAGGGCTGTGGTATCAGGGCAGGAGATTTAGGGCAGGAGTTTCAGGGCAGGTGTCTCATGTCATTAGATTTAGGGCAGGAGTTTCAGGGCACTAGCTGGAGTTTCAGAGCAGGAGATTCAGGGCAGGAAATTCAGGGCATGAGTTTCTAGCAAGGCGTTTCACGTCAGGAGATTGCAGGCAGCAGTTTCATGCATGAGTTTCAGGGCAGGAGATTCAGGGCTGGAGAATCGGCTGGAGAATCGGGGCAGGAGATTCAGGGCAGCAATTGCAGGACAGCAGCTTCAGTTCATGAGTTTCAGGGCTGGAGAATCGGGGCAGTATATTCAGGTCAGGAGTAATAGGGCATGAGTTTCGGTGCAGGAGTTTCAGGGCAGGAGTTCATGGCCGGAGACTGAGGGCATCAGTTTCAGGGCAGAAGATTCAGGGCAGTCGCTTAAGGGTATGAATTTCAGGGCAGGAGTTTAAAGGCAGTAGTTTCAGGGCAGGATATTTAGGGCAGGAGTTTCAGTGAATGAGTTTCAGGGCAGCAGTTTCATGCATGAGTTTCAGGGCAGGAGTTTAAAGGTAGTAGTTTCAGGGCAGGAGTTTCAGGGCAGGAGAATCAGTGCAGGAGTTTCAGGGCACGAGTTTCAGGGCAGGAGTTACACGAAAGGAGATTAAGTCCAGGATTTTCAGGTCAGGAGATTTAGGGCATGCGTTTAAGGGTAGGAGTTCATGGCCGGAGACTGAGGGCAGGAGGTTCAGGGCAGGATATACAGTGCAGTCGCTTAAGGGCAGGAGTTCCAGGGCAGGAGTTTCAGGGCATGAATTTCAGGGCAGGGAAATTCAGGGTAGGAGATTCAGTACATGAGTTTCAGGGCTGGAGAACCGGGGCAGGAAATTCAGGGCAGGAGTTTCAGGGCTGTGGTATCAGGGCAGGAGATTTAGGGCAGGAGTTTCAGGGCAGGTGTCTCATGTCATTAGATTTAGGGCAGGAGTTTCAGGGCACTAGCTGGAGTTTCAGAGCAGGAGATTCAGGGCAGGAAATTCAGGGCGTGAGTTTCCAGCAAGGCGTTTCACGTCAGGAGATTGCGGGCAGTAGTTTCATGCATGAGTTTCAGGGCAGGAGATTCAGGGCTGGAGAATCGGCTGGAGAATCAGGGCACGTGATTCAGGGCAGCAATTGCAGGACAGCAGCTTCAGTTCATGAGTTTCAGGGCTGGAGAATCGGGGCAGTATATTCAGGTCAGGAGTAATAGGGCATGAGTTTCGGTGCAGGAGTTTCAGGGCAGGAGTTCACGGCCGGAGACTGAGGGCATCAGTTTCAGGGCAGAAGATTCAGGGCAGTCGCTTAAGGGTATGAATTTCAGGGCAGGAGTTTAAAGGCAGTAGTTTCAGGGCAGGATATTTAGGGCAGGAGTTTCAGTGAATGAGTTTCAGGGCAGCAGTTTCATGCATGAGTTTCAGGGCAGGAGATTCAGGGCTGGAGAATCAGGGCAGGAGATTCAGGGCAGCAATTGCAGGGCAGCAGTTTCAGTGCATGAGTTTCAGGGCTGGAGAATCGGGGCAGGAGTTACAGGGCAGGAGTTTGAGGGCAGGAGTTTCAGTGTAGGGGTTTCAGGGCAGGAGTTTCAGAGCAGGAGTTTACGGCCGGAGACTGAGGGCAGGAGTTTCAGGGCAGGAGATTCAGTGCAGGGGAATTCAGGGTAGGAGATTCAGTACATGAGTTTCAGGGCTGGAGGATCGGGGCAGGAAATTCAGGGCAGGAGTTTCAGGGCTGTGGTTTCAGGGCTGTAGTTTCAGGGCAGGAGATTTAGGGCAGGAGTTTCAGGGCAGGTGTCTCATGTCATTAGATTCAGGGCAGGAGTTTCAAGGCAGGTGTCTCATATCATTAGATTCAGGGCAGGAGTTTCAGGGCAGGAGAATCAGGGCAGGGGTTTCAGGGCAGGAGATTCAGGGCAGTCATTTCAGGGCAGGAGTTTCACGGAAGGAGAATAAGTCCAGGATTTTCATGTGAGGAGATTCAGTGCATGCGTTTAAGAGCTGGAGTTTGAGGGCAGGATTTTCAGGTCATGAGATTCAATGCAGGAGTTTGAGGGCAGTCATTTCAGGGCAGGAGTTTCACGAAAGGAGATTAAGTCTAGGATTTTCAGGTCAGGAGATTTAGGGCATGCGTTTAAGGGCAGGAGTTCACGGCCGGAGACTGAGAGCAGGAGGTTCAGGGCAGGATATACAGTGCAGTCGCTTAAGGGCAGGAGATCCAGGGCAGGAGTTTCAGGGCAGGGGAATTCAGGGTAGGAGATTCAGTACATGAGTTTCAGGGCTGGAGAACCGGGGCAGGAAATTCAAGGCAGGAGTTTCCGGGCTGTGGTATCAGGGCAGGAGATTTAGGGCAGGAGTTTCAGGGCAGGTGTCTCATGTCATTAGATTCAGGGCAGGAGTTTTAGAGCACTAGCTTGAGGGCTGGAGTTTCAGAGCAGGAGATTCATGGCAGGAAATTCAGGGCATGAGTTTCTGGGCAGGCATTTCACGTCAGGAGATTCCGGACAGAAGTTTCCTGTCAAGAGTTTCAGGGCAGGAGTTTCAGGGCAGGAGAATCAGTGCAGGAGTTTCAGGGCACGAGTTTCAGGGCACGAGTTACACGAAAGGAGATTAAGTCCAGGATTTTCAGGTCAGGAGATTTAGGGCATGCGTTTAAGGGCAGGAGTTCATGGTCGGAGACTGAGGGCAGGAGGGTCAGGGCAGGATATACAGTGCAGTCGCTTAAGGGCAGGAGTTCCAGGGCAGGAGTTTCAGGGCATGAATTTCAGGGCAGGGGAATTCAGGATAGGAGATTCAGTACATGAGTTTCAGGGCTGGAGAACCGGGGCAGGAAATTCAGGGCAGGAGTTTGAGGGCTGTGGTATCAGGGCAGGAGATTTAGGGCAGGAGTTTCAGGGCAGGTGTCTCATGTCATTAGATTTAGGGCAGGAGTTTCAGGGCACTAGCTGGGGTTTCAGAGCAGGAGATTCAAGGCAGGAAATTCAGGGCATGAGTTTCCAGCAAGGCGTTTCACGTCAGGCGATTGCAGGCAGCAGTTTCTTGCTTGAGTTTCAGGGCAGCAGATTCAGGGCAGCAATTGCAGGACAGTAGCTTCAGTTCATGAGTTTCAGGGCTGGAGAATCGGGGCAGTATATTCAGGTCAGGAGTAATAGGGCATGAGTTTCGGTGCAGGAGTTTCAGGGCAGGAGTTCACGGCCAGAGACTGAGGGCATCAGTTTCAGGGCAGAAGATTCAGGGCAGTCGCTTAAGGGTATGAGTTTCAGGGCAGGAGTTTAAAGGCAGTAGTTTCAGGGCAGGATATTTAGGGCAGGAGTTTCAGTGAATGAGTTTCAGGGCAGCAGTTTCATGCATGAGTTTCAGGGCAGGAGTTTCAGGGCAGGAGTTCACGGCCAGAGACTGAGGGCATGAGTTTCAGGGCAGGACTTTCAGTGTAGGGGTTTCAGGGCAGGAGTTTACGGCCGGAGACTGTGGGCAGGAGTTTCAGGGCAGGAGATTCAGCGCAGGGGAATTCAGGGTAGGAGATTCAGTACATGAGTTTCAAGGCTGGAGATTCGGGGCAGGAAATTCAGGGCAGGAGTTTCAGGGCTGTGGTTTCAGGGCTGTAGTTTCAGAGCAGGAGATTTAGGGCAGGAATTTCAGGGCAGGTGTCTCATGTCATTAGATTCAGGGCAGGAGTTTTAGAGCACTAGCTTGAGGGCTGGAGTCTCAGAGCAGGAGATTCATGGCAGGAAATTCAGGGCATGAGTTTCCGGGCAGGCATTTCACGTCAGGAGATTCCGGACAGAAGTTTCTCGTCAAGAGTTTCAGGGCAGGAGTTTCAGGGCAGGAGAATCAGTGCAGGAGTTTCAGGGCACGAGTTTCAGGGTACGAGTTTCAGGGCAGGAGCTTCAGGGCAAGAGATTCAGGGCAGGAGATTCAGGGCAGGAGTTTCACGAAAGGAGATTAAGTCCAGGAGTTTCAGGTCAGGAGATTTAGGGCATGCGTTTAATGGCAGGAGCTCACGGCCGGAGACTGAGGGCAGGATATACAGTGCAGTCCCTTAAGGGCAGGAGTTCCAGGGCAGGAGTTTCAGGGCATGAGTTTCAGGGCAGGGGAATTCAGGGTAGGAGATTCAGTACATGAGTTTCAGGGCTGGAGAATCGGGGCAGGAAATTCAAGGCAGGAGTTTCAGGGCTGTGGTATCAGGGCTGTAGTTTCAGGGCTGGAGATTCCGGGCAGGAGTTTCAGGGCACTAGCTGTAGTTTCAGAGCAGGAGATTCAGGGCAGGAAATGCAGGGCATGAGTTTCCGGGCAGGCGTTTCACGTCAGGAGATTCCGGTCAGAAGTTTCCAGTCAGGAGTTTCAGGGCAGGAGTTTCAGGGCAGGAGTTTCAGTGCAGGAGTTTCAGTGCAGGAGTTTCAGTGCAGGAGTTTCAGGGCAGGAGTTTCAGGGCAGGAGTTTCAGGGCAGGAGTTCCAGGGCATGAGTTTCAGGGCAGGGGAATTCAGGGTAGGAGATTCAGTACATGAGTTTCAGGGCTGCAGAATCGAGGCAGGGAATTCAAGGCAGGAGTTTCAGGGCTGTGGTATCAGGGCTGTAGTTTCAGGGCAGGAGATTTAGGGCAGGAGTTTCAAGGCAGGTGTCTCATATCATTAGATTCAGGGCAGGAGTTTCAGGGCAGGAGAATCAGGGCAGGAGTTTCAGGGCAGGAGATTCAGGGCAGTCATTTCAGGGCAGGAGTTTCACGGAAGGAGAATAAGTCCAGGATTTTCATGTGAGGAGATTCAGTGCATGCGTTTAAGAGCTGGAGTTTGAGGGCAGGATTTTCAGGTCATGAGATTCAATGCAGGAGTTTGAGGGCAGTCATTTCAGGGCAGGAGTTTCACGAAAGGAGATTAAGTCTAGGATTTTCAGGTCAGGAGATTTAGGGCATGCGTTTAAGGGCAGGAGTTCACGGCCGGAGACTGAGAGCAGGAGGTTCAGGGCAGGATATACAGTGCAGTCGCTTAAGGGCAGGAGATCCAGGGCAGGAGTTTCAGGGCAGGGGAATTCAGGGTAGGAGATTCAGTACATGAGTTTCAGGGCTGGAGAACCGGGGCAGGAAATTCAAGGCAGGAGTTTCAGGGCTGTGGTATCAGGGCAGGAGATTTAGGGCAGGAGTTTCAGGGCAGGTGTCTCATGTCATTAGATTTAGGGCAGGAGTTTCAGGGCACTAGCTGGAGTTTCAGAGCAGGAGATTCAGGGCAGGAAATTCAGGGCATGAGTTTCTAGCAAGGCGTTTCACGTCAGGAGATTGCAGGCAGCAGTTTCATGCATGAGTTTCAGGGCAGGAGATTCAGGGCTGGAGAATCGGCTGGAGAATCGGGGCAGGAGATTCAGGGCAGCAATTGCAGGACAGCAGCTTCAGTTCATGAGTTTCAGGGCTGGAGAATCGGGGCAGTATATTCAGGTCAGGAGTAATAGGGCATGAGTTTCGGTGCAGGAGTTTCAGGGCAGGAGTTCATGGCCGGAGACTGAGGGCATCAGTTTCAGGGCAGAAGATTCAGGGCAGTCGCTTAAGGGTATGAATTTCAGGGCAGGAGTTTAAAGGCAGTAGTTTCAGGGCAGGATATTTAGGGCAGGAGTTTCAGTGAATGAGTTTCAGGGCAGCAGTTTCATGCATGAGTTTCAGGGCAGGAGTTTAAAGGTAGTAGTTTCAGGGCAGGAGTTTCAGGGCAGGAGAATCAGTGCAGGAGTTTCAGGGCACGAGTTTCAGGGCAGGAGTTACACGAAAGGAGATTAAGTCCAGGATTTTCAGGTCAGGAGATTTAGGGCATGCGTTTAAGGGTAGGAGTTCATGGCCGGAGACTGAGGGCAGGAGGTTCAGGGCAGGATATACAGTGCAGTCGCTTAAGGGCAGGAGTTCCAGGGCAGGAGTTTCAGGGCATGAATTTCAGGGCAGGGGAATCCAGGGTAGGAGATTCAGTACATGAGTTTCAGGGCTGGAGAACCGGGGCAGGAAATTCAGGGCAGGAGTTTCAGGGCTGTGGTATCAGGGCAGGAGATTTAGGGCAGGAGTTTCAGGGCAGGTGTCTCATGTCATTAGATTTAGGGCAGGAGTTTCAGGGCACTAGCTGGAGTTTCAGAGCAGGAGATTCAGGGCAGGAAATTCAGGGCGTGAGTTTCCAGCAAGGCGTTTCACGTCAGGAGATTGCGGGCAGTAGTTTCATGCATGAGTTTCAGGGCAGGAGATTCAGGGCTGGAGAATCGGCTGGAGAATCAGGGCACGTGATTCAGGGCAGCAATTGCAGGACAGCAGCTTCAGTTCATGAGTTTCAGGGCTGGAGAATCGGGGCAGTATATTCAGGTCAGGAGTAATAGGGCATGAGTTTCGGTGCAGGAGTTTCAGGGCAGGAGTTCACGGCCGGAGACTGAGGGCATCAGTTTCAGGGCAGAAGATTCAGGGCAGTCGCTTAAGGGTATGAATTTCAGGGCAGGAGTTTAAAGGCAGTAGTTTCAGGGCAGGATATTTAGGGCAGGAGTTTCAGTGAATGAGTTTCAGGGCAGCAGTTTCATGCATGAGTTTCAGGGCAGGAGTTTAAAGGTAGTAGTTTCAGGGCAGGAGTTTCAGGGCAGGAGAATCAGTGCAGGAGTTTCAGGGCAGTCGTTTCAGGGCAGGATATATGGGGCAGGAGTTTCAGTGAATGAGTTTCAGGGCAGCAGTTTCATGCATGAGTTTCAGGGCAGGAGATTCAGGGCTGGAGAATCAGGGCAGGAGATTCAGGGCAGCAATTGCAGGGCAGCAGTTTCAGTGCATGAGTTTCAGGGCTGGAGAATCGGGGCAGGAGTTACAGGGCAGGAGTTTGAGGGCAGGAGTTTCAGTGTAGGGGTTTCAGGGCAGGAGTTTCAGAGCAGGAGTTTACGGCCGGAGACTGAGGGCAGGAGTTTCAGGGCAGGAGATTCAGTGCAGGGGAATTCAGGGTAGGAGATTCAGTACATGAGTTTCAGGGCTGGAGGATCGGGGCAGGAAATTCAGGGCAGGAGTTTCAGGGCTGTGGTTTCAGGGCTGTAGTTTCAGGGCAGGAGATTTAGGGCAGGAGTTTCAGGGCAGGTGTCTCATGTCATTAGATTCAGGGCAGGAGTTTCAAGGCAGGTGTCTCATATCATTAGATTCAGGGCAGGAGTTTCAGGGCAGGAGAATCAGGGCAGGGGTTTCAGGGCATGAGATTCAGGGCAGTCATTTCAGGGCAGGAGTTTCACGGAAGGAGAATAAGTCCAGGATTTTCATGTGAGGAGATTCAGTGCATGCGTTTAAGAGCTGGAGTTTGAGGGCAGGATTTTCAGGTCATGAGATTCAATGCAGGAGTTTGAGGGCAGTCATTTCAGGGCAGGAGTTTCACGAAAGGAGATTAAGTCTAGGATTTTCAGGTCAGGAGATTTAGGGCATGCGTTTAAGGGCAGGAGTTCACGGCCGGAGACTGAGAGCAGGAGGTTCAGGGCAGGATATACAGTGCAGTCGCTTAAGGGCAGGAGATCCAGGGCAGGAGTTTCAGGGCAGGGGAATTCAGGGTAGGAGATTCAGTACATGAGTTTCAGGGCTGGAGAACCGGGGCAGGAAATTCTAGGCAGGAGTTTCAGGGCTGTGGTATCAGGGCAGGAGATTTAGGGCAGGAGTTTCAGGGCAGGTGTCTCATGTCATTAGATTCAGGGCAGGAGTTTTAGAGCACTAGCTTGAGGGCTGGAGTTTCAGAGCAGGAGATTCATGGCAGGAAATTCAGGGCATGAGTTTCTGGGCAGGCATTTCACGTCAGGAGATTCCGGACAGAAGTTTCCTGTCAAGAGTTTCAGGGCAGGAGTTTCAGGGCAGGAGAATCAGTGCAGGAGTTTCAGGGCACGAGTTTCAGGGCACGAGTTTCAGGGCAGGAGTTACACGAAAGGAGATTAAGTCCAGGATTTTCAGGTCAGGAGATTTAGGGCATGCGTTTAAGGGCAGGAGTTCATGGCCGGAGACTGAGGGCAGGAGGTTCAGGGCAGGATATACAGTGCAGTCGCTTAAGGGCAGGAGTTCCAGGGCAGGAGTTTCAGGGCATGAATTTCAGGGCAGGGGAATTCAGGTTAGGAGATTCAGTACATGAGTTTCAGGGCTGGAGAACCGGGGCAGGAAATTCAGGGCAGGAGTTTCAGGGCTGTGGTATCAGGGCAGGAGATTTAGGGCAGGAGTTTCAGGGCAGGTGTCTCATGTCATTAGATTTAGGGCAGGAGTTTCAGGACACTAGCTGGAGTTTCAGAGCAGGAGATTCAGGGCAGGAAATTCAGGGCATGAGTTTCTAGCAAGGCGTTTCACGTCAGGAGATTGCAGGCAGCAGTTTCATGCATGAGTTTCAGGGCAGGAGATTCAGGGCTGGAGAATCGGCTGGAGAATCGGGGCAGGAGATTCAGGGCAGCAATTGCAGGACAGCAGCTTCAGTTCATGAGTTTCAGGGCTGGAGAATCGGGGCAGTATATTCAGGTCAGGAGTAATAGGGCATGAGTTTCGGTGCAGGAGTTTCAGGGCAGGAGTTCACGGCCGGAGACTGAGGGCATCAGTTTCAGGGCAGAAGATTCAGGGCAGTCGCTTAAGGGTATGAGTTTCAGGGCAGGAGTTTAAAGGCAGTAGTTTCAGGGCAGGATATATAGGGCAGGAGTTTCAGTGAATGAGTTTCAGAGCAGCAGTTTCATGCATGAGTTTCAGGGCAGGAGTTTAAAGGTAGTAGTTTCAGGGCAGGAGTTTCAGGGCAGGAGAATCAGTGCAGGAGTTTCAGGGCACGAGTTTCAGGGCAGGAGATTCAGGCCAGGAGTTTCAGGGCAGGTGTCTCATGTCATTAGATTCAGGGCAGGAGCTTTAGAGCACTAGCTTGAGGGCTGGAGTTTCAGAGCAGGAGATTCATGGCAGGAAATTCAGGACATGAGTTTCCGGGCAGGCATTTCACGTCAGGAGATTCTGGACAGAAGTTTCCTGTCAAGAGTTTCAGGGCAGGAGTTTCAGGGCAGGAGAATCAGTGCAGGAGTTTCAGGGCACGAGTTTCAGGGCACGAGTTACACGAAAGGAGATTAAGTCCAGGATTTTCAGGTCAGGAGATTTAGGGCATGCATTTAAGGGCAGGAGTTCATGGTCGGAGACGGAGGGCAGGAGGGTCAGGGCAGGATATACAGTGCAGTCGCTTAAGGGCAGGAGTTCCAGGGCAGGAGTTTCAGGGCATGAATTTCAGCGCAGGGGAATTCAGGGTAGGAGATTCAGTACATGAGTTTCAGGGCTGGAGAACCGGGGCAGGAAATTCAGGGCAAAAGTTTGAGGGCTGTGGTATCAGGGCAGGAGATTTAGGGCAGGAGTTTCAGGGCAGGTGTCTCATGTCATTAGATTTAGGGCAGGAGTTTCAGGGCACTAGCTGGGGTTTCAGAGCAGGAAATTCAAGGCAGGAAATTAAGGGCATGAGTTTCCAGCAAGGCGTTTCACGTCAGGCGATTGCAGGCAGCAGTTTCTTGCATGAGTTTCAGGGCAGGAGATTCAGGGCAGCAATTGCAGGACAGTAGCTTCAGTTCATGAGTTTCAGGGCTGGAGAATCGGGGCAGTATATTCAGGTCAGGAGTAATAGGGCATGAGTTTCGGTGCAGGAGTTTCAGGGCAGGAGTTCACGGCCAGAGACTGAGGGCATCAGTTTCAGGGCAGAAGATTCAGGGCAGTCGCTTAAGGGTATGAGTTTCAGGGCAGGAGTTTAAAGGCAGTAGTTTCAGGGCAGGATATATAGGGCAGGAGTTTCAGTGAATGAGTTTCAGGGCAGCAGTTTCATGCATGAGTTTCAGGGCAGGAGATTCAGGGCTGGAGAATCAGGGCAGGAGATTCAGGGCAGCAATTGCAGGGCAGCAGTTTCAGTGCATGAGTTTCAGGGCAGGATATACAGTGCAGTCGCTGAAGGGCAGGAGATCCAGGGCAGGAGTTTCAGGGCAGGGGAATTCAGGGTAGGAGATTCAGTACATGAGTTTCAGGGCTGGAGAACCGGGGCAGGAAATTCAGGGCAGGAGTTTCAGGGCTGTGGTATCAGGGCTGGAGATTTAGGGCAGGAGTTTCAGGGCAGGTGTCTCATGTCATTAGATTTAGGGCAGGAGTTTCAGGGCACTAGCTGGAGTTTCAGAGCAGGAGATTCAAGGCAGGAAATTCAGGGCATGAGTTTCTAGCAAGGCGTTTCACGTCAGGAGATTGCAGGCAGCAGTTTCATGCATGAGTTTCAGGGCAGGAGATTCAGGGCTGGAGAATCGGCTGGAGAATCGGGGCAGGAGATTCAGGGCAGCAATTGCAGGACAGCAGCTTCAGTTCATGAGTTTCAGGGCTGGAGAATCGGGGCAGTATATTCAGGTCAGGAGTAATAGGGCATGAGTTTCGGTGCAGGAGTTTCAGGGCAGGAGTTCACGGCCGGAGACTGAGGGCATCAGTTTCAGGGCAGAAGATTCAGGGCAGTCGCTTAAGGGTATGAGTTTCAGGGCAGGAGTTTAAAGGCAGTAGTTTCAGGGCAGGATATATAGGGCAGGAGTTTCAGTGAATGAGTTTCAGAGCAGCAGTTTCATGCATGAGTTTCAGGGCAGGAGTTTAAAGGTAGTAGTTTCAGGGCAGGAGTTTCAGGGCAGGAGAATCAGTGCAGGAGTTTCAGGGCACGAGTTTCAGGGCAGGAGTTACACGAAAGGAGATTAAGTCCAGGATTTTCAGGTCAGGCGATTTAGGGCATGCGTTTAAGGGTAGGAGTTCATGGCCGGAGATTGAGGGCAGGAGGTTCAGGGCAGGATATACAGTGCAGTCGCTTAAGGGCAGAAGTTCCAGGGCAGGAGTTTCAGGGCATGAATTTCAGGGCAGGGGAATTCAGGGTAGGAGATTCATTACATGAGTTTCAGGGCTGGAGAATCGGGGCAGGAAATTCAGGGCAGGAGTTTGAGGGCTGTGGTATCAGGGCAGGAGATTTAGGGCAGGAGTTTCAGGGCAGGTGTCTCATGTCATTAGATTTAGGGCAGGAGTTTCAGGGCACTAGCTGGGGTTTCAGAGCAGGAGATTCAAGGCAGGAAATTAAGGGCATGAGTTTCCAGCAAGGCGTTTCACGTCAGGCGATTGCAAGCAGCAGTTTCTTGCATGAGTTTCAGGGCAGGAGATTCAGGGCAGCAATTGCAGGACAGTAGCTTCAGTTCATGAGTTTCAGGGCTGGAGAATCGGGGCAGTATATTCAGGTCAGGAGTAATAGGGCATGAGTTTCGGTGCAGGAGTTTCAGGGCAGGAATTCACGGCCAGAGACTGAGGGCATCAGTTTCAGGGCAGAAGATTCAGGGCAGTCGCTTAAGGGTATGAGTTTCAGGGCAGGAGTTTAAAGGCAGTAGTTTCAGGACAGGATATATAGGGCAGGAGTTTCAGTGAATGAGTTTCAGGGCAGCAGTTTCATGCATGAGTTTCAGGGCAGGAGTTTAAAGGCAGTAGTTTCAGGGCAGTCGTTTCAGGGCAGGATATATAGGGCAGGAGTTTCAGTGAATGAGTTTCAGGGCTGGAGAATCGGGGCAGGAGATACAGTGCAGGAGTTTGAGGGCAGGACTTTCAGTGTAGGGGTTTCAGGGCAGGAGTTTACGGCCGGAGACTGTGGTCAGGAGTTTCAGGGCAGGAGATTCAGCGCAGGGGAATTCAGGGTAGGAGATTCAGTACATGAGTTTCAAGGCTGGAGATTCGGGGCAGGAAATTCAGGGCAGGAGTTTCAGGGCTGTGGTTTCAGGGCTGTAGTTTCAGGGCAGGAGATTTAGGGCAGGAATTTCAGGGCAGGTGTCTCATGTCATTAGATTCAGGGCAGGAGTTTTAGAGCACTAGCTTGAGGGCTGGAGTCTCAGAGCAGGAGATTCATGGCAGGAAATTCAGGGCATGAGTTTCCGGGCAGGCATTTCACGTCAGGAGATTCCGGACAGAAGTTTCTTGTCAAGAGTTTCAGGGCAGGAGTTTCAGGGCAGGAGAATCAGTGCAGGAGTTTCAGGGCACGAGTTTCAGGGTACGAGTTTCAGGGCAGGAGCTTCAGGGAAGAGATTCAGGGCAGGAGATTCAGGGCAGGAGTTTCACGAAAGGAGATTAAGTCCAGGAGTTTCAGGTCAGGAGATTTAGGGCATGCGTTTAATGGCAGGAGCTCACGGCCGGAGACTGAGGGCAGGATATACAGTGCAGTCCCTTAAGGGCAGGAGTTCCAGGGCAGGAGTTTCAGGGCATGAGTGTCAGGGCAGGAGATTCAGGGCTGGAGAATCTGCTGGAGAATCAGGGCAGGAGATTCAGGGCAGCAATTGCAGGACAGCAGCTTCAGTTCATGAGTTTCAGGGCTGGAGAATCGGGGCAGTATATTCAGGTCAGGAGTAATAGGGCATGAGTTTCGGTGCAGGAGTTTCAGGGCAGGATATATGGGGCAGGAGTTTCAGTGAATGAGTTTCAGGGCAGCAGTTTCATGCATGAGTTTCAGGGCAGGAGATTCAGGGCTGGAGAATCAGGGCAGGAGATTCAGGGCAGCAATTGCAGGGCAGCAGTTTCAGTGCATGAGTTTCAGGGCTGGAGCATCGGGGCAGGAGTTACAGGGCAGGAGTTTGAGGGCAGGAGTTTCAGTGTAGGGGTTTCAGGGCAGGAGTTTCAGAGCAGGAGTTTACGGCCGGAGACTGTGGGCAGGAGTTTCAGGGCAGCAGATTCAGCGCAGGGGAATTCAGGGTAGGAGATTCAGTACATGAGTTTCAGTGCTGGAGAATCGGGGCAGGAAATTCAGGGCAGGAGTTTCAGGGCTGTGGTTTCAGGGCTGTAGTTTCAGGGCAGGAGATTTAGGGCAGGAGTTTCGGGGCAGGTGTCTCTTGTCATTAGATTCAGGGCAGGAGTTTTAGAGCACTAGCTTGAGGGCTGGAGTTTCAGAGCAGGAGATTCATGGCAGGAAATTCAGGGCATGAGTTTCCGGGCAGGCATTTCACGTCAGGAGATTCCGGACAGAAGTTTCCTGTCAAGAGTTTCAGGGCAGGAGTTTCAGAGCAGGAGTTTCGGGGCAGGAGAATCAGGGCACGAGTTTCAGGGCACGAGTTTCAGGGCAGGAGTTACACGAAATAAGATTAAGTCCAGGATTTTCAGGTCAGGAGATTTAGGACATGCGTTTAAGGGCAGGAGTTCATGGCCGGAGACTTAGGGCAGGAGGTTCAGGGCAGGATATACAGTGCAGTCGCTTAAGGGCAGGAGTTTCAGGGCATGAATTTCAGGGCAGTGGAATTCAGGGTAGGAGATTCAGTACATGAGTTTCAGGGCTGGAGAACCGGGGCAGGAAATTCAGGGCAGGAGTTTCAGGGCTGTGGTATCAGGGCAGGAAATTTAGGGCAGGAGTTTCAGGGCAGGTGTCTCATGCCATTAGATTCAGGGCAGGAGTTTCAGGGCTGTGGTTTCAGGGCTGTAGTTTCAGGGCTGGAGATTTAGGGCAGGAGTTTCAGGGCAGGTGTCTCATGTCATTAGATTCAGGGCAGGAGTTTCAGGGCACTAGCTTGAGGGCTGGAGTTTCAGAGCAGGAGATTCAGGGCAGGTAATTCAGGGCATGAGTTTCCGGGCAGACGTTTCACGTCAGGAGTTTCAGGACAGAAGTTTTCTGTCAAGAGTTTCAGGGCAGGAGTTTCAGGGCAGGAGAATCAGTGCAGGAGTTTCAGGACACGAGTTTCAGGGCAGGAATTTCAGGACAGGAGCTTCAGGGGAAGAATTCAGGGCAGGAGATTCAGGGCAGGAGTTTCACGAAAGGAGATTAAGTCTAGGATTTTCAGGTCAGGAGATTTAGGGCATGCGTTTAGGGCAGGAGTTCACGGCCGGAGACTGAGGGCAGGAGGTACAGGGCAGGATATACAGTGCAGTCGCTTAAGGGCAGGATTTCCAGGGCAGGAGTTTCAGGGCAGGGGAATTCAGGGTAGGAGATTCAGTACATGAGTTTCAGGGACGGAGAATCGGGGCAGGAAATTCAGGGCAGGAGTTTCAGGGCACTAGCTGGAGTTTCAGAGCAGGAGATTCAGGGCAGGAAATTCAGGGCATGAGTTTCTGGCAAGGCGTTTCACGTCAGGAGATTGCAGGCAGCAGTTTCATGCATGAGTTTCAGGGCAGGAGATTCAGGGCCGCAATTGCAGGACAGCAGCTTCAGTTCATGAGTTTCAGGGCTGGAGAATCGGGGCAGTATATTCAGGTCAGGAGTAATAGGGCATGAGTTTCGGTGCAGGAGTTTCAGGGCAGGAGTTAACAGCCGGAGACTGAGGGCATCAGTTTCAGGGCAGAAGATTCAGGGCAGTCGCTTAAGGGTATGAGTTTCAGGGCAGGAGTTTAAAGGCAGTAGTTTCAGGGCAGGATATATAGGGCAGGAGTCTCAGGGCTGTGGTTTCAGGGCTGTATTTTCAGGGCTGGAGATTTAGGGCAGGAGTTTCAGGGCACTAGCTTGAGGGCTGGAGTTTCAGAGCAGGAGATTCAGGGCAGGTAATTCAGGGCATGAGTTTCCGGGCAGACGTTTCACGCCAGGAGATTCAGGACAGAAGTTTTCTGTCAAGAGTTTCAGGGCAGGAGAATCAGTGCAGGAGTTTCAGGACACGAGTTTCAGGGCAGGAGCTTCAGGGCAAGAGATTCAGGGCAGGAGATTCAGGGCAGTCATTTCAGGGCAGGAGTTTCACGAAAGGAGATTAAGTCTAGGATTTTCAGTTCAGGAGATTTAGGGCATGCGTTTAAGGGCAGGAGTTCACGGCCGGAGACTGAGGGCAGGAGTTTCAGGGCAGGGGAATTCAGGGTAGGAGATTCAGTACATGAGTTTCAGGGCTGGAGAATCGGGGCAGGAAATTCAGGGCAGGAGTTTCAGGGCTGTGATTTCAGGGCAGTCGTTTCAGGGCAGGATATATAGGGCAGGAGTTTCAGTGAATGAGTTTCAGGGCAGCAGTTTCATGCATGAGTCTCAGGGCAGGAGATTCAGGGCTGGAGAATCAGGGCAGGAGATTCAGTGCAGCAATTGCAGGGCAGCAGTTTCAGTGCATGAGTTTCAGGGCTGTAGTTTCAGGGCAGGAGATTTAGGGCAGGAGTTTCAGGGCAGGTGTGTCATGTCATTAGATTCAGGGCAGGAGTTTTAGAGCACTAGCTTGAGGGCTGGAGTTTCAGAGCAGGAGATTCATGGCAGGAAATTCAGGGCATCAGTTTCTGGGCAGGCATTTCACGTCAGGAGTTTCCGGACAGAAGTTTCCTGTCAACAGTTTCAGGACAGGAGTTTCAGGGCAGGAGAATCAGTGCAGGAGTTTCAGGGCACGAGTTTCAGGGCACGAGTTTCAGGGCAGGAGTTACACGAAGGGAGATTAAGTCCAGGATTTTCAGGTCAGGAGATTTAGGGCATGCGTTTAAGGGCAGGAGTTCATGGCCGGAGACTGAGGGCAGGAGGTTCAGGGCAGGGGAATTCAGGGTAGGAGATTCAGTACATGAGTTTCAGGGCTGGAGAACCGGGGCAGGAAATTCAGGGCAGGAGTTTCAGGGCTGTGGTATCAGGGCAGGAGATTTAGGGCAGGAATTTCAGGACAGGTGTCTCATGTCATTAGATTTAGGGCAGGAGTTTCAGGGCACTAGCTGGAGTTTCAGAGCAGGAGATTCAGGGCAGGAAATTCAGGGCGTGAGTTTCCAGCTAGGCGTTTCACGTCAGGAGATTCCGGGCAGCAGTTTCATGCATGAGTTTCATGGCAGGAGATTCAGGGCTGGAGAATCGGCTGGAGAATCAGGGCAGGAGATTCAGGGCAGCCATTGCAGGACAGCAGCTTCAGTTCATGAGTTTCAGGGCTGGAGAATCGGGGCAGGATATTCAGGGCAGGAGTCTCAGGGCTGTATTTTCAGGGCTGGAGATTTAGGGCAGGAGTTTCAGGACACTAGCTTGAGGGCTGGAGTTTCAGAGCAGGAGATTCAGGGCAGGTAATTCAGGGCATGAGTTTCCGGGCAGACGTTTCACGCCAGGAGATTCAGGACAGAAGTTTTCTGTCAAGAGTTTCAGGGCAGGAGAATCAGTGCAGGAGTTTCAGGGCAGGAATTTCAGGGCAGGAATTTCAGGGCAGGAGCTTCAGGGCAAGAGATTCAGGGCAGGAGATTCAGGGCAGTCATTTCAGGGCAGGAGTTTCACGAAAGGAGATTAAGTCTAGGATTTTCAGTTCAGGAGATTTAGGGCATGCGTTTAAGGGCAGGAGTTCACGGCCGGAGACTGAGGGCAGGAGTTTCAGGGCAGGGGAATTCAGGGTAGGAGATTCAGTACATGAGTTTCAGGGCTGGAGAATCGGGGCAGGAAATTCAGGGCAGGAGTTTCAGGGCTGTGATTTCAGGGCAGTCGTTTCAGGGCAGGATATATCGGGCAGGAGTTTCAGTGAATGAGTTTCAGGGCAGCAGTTTCATGCATGAGTCTCAGGGCAGGAGATTCAGGGCTGGAGAATCAGGGCAGGAGATTCAGGGCAGCAATTGCAGGGCAGCAGTTTCAGTGCATGAGTTTCAGGGCTGGAGATTCGGGGCAGGAGTTACAGGGCAGGAGTTTGAGGGCAGGAATTTCAGTGTAGGAGTTTCAGTGTAGGACTTTCAGTTTAGGAGTTTCAGGGACGGAGTTTCAGGGCAGGAGTTTCAGGGCAGGAGTTTCAGGTCATGAGTTTCAGGGCAGGAGTTCACGGCCGGAGACTGAGGGCAGGAGTTTCAGGGCCGGAGATTCAGCGCAGTCGCTTAAGGGCAAGAAGTCCAGGGCAGGAGTTCCAGGGCATGAGTTTCAGGGCAGGGGAATTCAGGTTAGGAGATTCAGTACATGAGTTTCAGGGCTGGTGAATCGGGGCAGGAAATTCAGGGCAGGAGTTTCAGGGCTGTGGTTTCAGGGCTGTAGTTTCAGGGCTGGAGATTTAGGGCAGGAGTTTCAGGGCAGGTGTCTCATGTCATTAGATTCAGGGCAGGAGTTTCAGGGCACTAGCTGGAGTTTCAGAGCAGGAGATTCACGGCAGGAAATTCAGGGCGTGAGTTTCCAGCAAGGCGTTTCACGTCAGGAGATTCCGGGCAGCAGTTTCATGCATGAGTGTCAGGGCAGGAGATTCAGGGCTGGAGAATCTGCTGGAGAATCAGGGCAGGAGATTCAGGGCAGCAATTGCAGGACAGCAGCTTCAGTTCATGAGTTTCAGGGCTGGAGAATCGGGGCAGTATATTCAGGTCAGGAGTAATAGGGCATGAGTTTCGGTGCAGGAGTTTCAGGGCAGGATATATGGGGCAGGAGTTTCAGTGAATGAGTTTCAGGGCAGCAGTTTCATGCATGAGTTTCAGGGCAGGAGATTCAGGGCTGGAGAATCAGGGCAGGAGATTCAGGGCAGCAATTGCAGGGCAGCAGTTTCAGTGCATGAGTTTCAGGGCTGGAGCATCGGGGCAGGAGTTACAGGGCAGGAGTTTGAGGGCAGGAGTTTCAGTGTAGGGGTTTCAGGGCAGGAGTTTCAGAGCAGGAGTTTACGGCCGGAGACTGTGGGCAGGAGTTTCAGGGCAGCAGATTCAGCGCAGGGGAATTCAGGGTAGGAGATTCAGTACATGAGTTTCAGTGCTGGAGTTTCAGAGCAGGAGATTCATGGCAGGAAATTCAGGGCATGAGTTTCCGGGCAGGCATTTCACGTCAGGAGATTCCGGACAGAAGTTTCCTGTCAAGAGTTTCAGGGCAGGAGTTTCAGAGCAGGAGTTTCGGGGCAGGAGAATCAGGGCACGAGTTTCAGGGCACGAGTTTCAGGGCAGGAGTTACACGAAATAAGATTAAGTCCAGGATTTTCAGGTCAGGAGATTTAGGACATGCGTTTAAGGGCAGGAGTTCATGGCCGGAGACTTAGGGCAGGAGGTTCAGGGCAGGATATACAGTGCAGTCGCTTAAGGGCAGGAGTTTCAGGGCATGAATTTCAGGGCAGTGGAATTCAGGGTAGGAGATTCAGTACATGAGTTTCAGGGCTGGAGAACCGGGGCAGGAAATTCAGGGCAGGAGTTTCAGGGCTGTGGTATCAGGGCAGGAAATTTAGGGCAGGAGTTTCAGGGCAGGTGTCTCATGCCATTAGATTCAGGGCAGGAGTTTCAGGGCTGTGGTTTCAGGGCTGTAGTTTCAGGGCTGGAGATTTAGGGCAGGAGTTTCAGGGCAGGTGTCTCATGTCATTAGATTCAGGGCAGGAGTTTCAGGGCACTAGCTTGAGGGCTGGAGTTTCAGAGCAGGAGATTCAGGGCAGGTAATTCAGGGCATGAGTTTCCGGGCAGACGTTTCACGTCAGGAGTTTCAGGACAGAAGTTTTCTGTCAAGAGTTTCAGGGCAGGAGTTTCAGGGCAGGAGAATCAGTGCAGGAGTTTCAGGACACGAGTTTCAGGGCAGGAATTTCAGGACAGGAGCTTCAGGGGAAGAATTCAGGGCAGGAGATTCAGGGCAGGAGTTTCACGAAAGGAGATTAAGTCTAGGATTTTCAGGTCAGGAGATTTAGGGCATGCGTTTAGGGCAGGAGTTCACGGCCGGAGACTGAGGGCAGGAGGTACAGGGCAGGATATACAGTGCAGTCGCTTAAGGGCAGGATTTCCAGGGCAGGAGTTTCAGGGCAGGGGAATTCAGGGTAGGAGATTCAGTACATGAGTTTCAGGGACGGAGAATCGGGGCAGGAAATTCAGGGCAGGAGTTTCAGGGCACTAGCTGGAGTTTCAGAGCAGGAGATTCAGGGCAGGAAATTCAGGGCATGAGTTTCTGGCAAGGCGTTTCACGTCAGGAGATTGCAGGCAGCAGTTTCATGCATGAGTTTCAGGGCAGGAGATTCAGGGCCGCAATTGCAGGACAGCAGCTTCAGTTCATGAGTTTCAGGGCTGGAGAATCGGGGCAGTATATTCAGGTCAGGAGTAATAGGGCATGAGTTTCGGTGCAGGAGTTTCAGGGCAGGAGTTAACAGCCGGAGACTGAGGGCATCAGTTTCAGGGCAGAAGATTCAGGGCAGTCGCTTAAGGGTATGAGTTTCAGGGCAGGAGTTTAAAGGCAGTAGTTTCAGGGCAGGATATATAGGGCAGGAGTCTCAGGGCTGTGGTTTCAGGGCTGTATTTTCAGGGCTGGAGATTTAGGGCAGGAGTTTCAGGGCACTAGCTTGAGGGCTGGAGTTTCAGAGCAGGAGATTCAGGGCAGGTAATTCAGGGCATGAGTTTCCGGGCAGACGTTTCACGCCAGGAGATTCAGGACAGAAGTTTTCTGTCAAGAGTTTCAGGGCAGGAGAATCAGTGCAGGAGTTTCAGGACACGAGTTTCAGGGCAGGAGCTTCAGGGCAAGAGATTCAGGGCAGGAGATTCAGGGCAGTCATTTCAGGGCAGGAGTTTCACGAAAGGAGATTAAGTCTAGGATTTTCAGTTCAGGAGATTTAGGGCATGCGTTTAAGGGCAGGAGTTCACGGCCGGAGACTGAGGGCAGGAGTTTCAGGGCAGGGGAATTCAGGGTAGGAGATTCAGTACATGAGTTTCAGGGCTGGAGAATCGGGGCAGGAAATTCAGGGCAGGAGTTTCAGGGCTGTGATTTCAGGGCAGTCGTTTCAGGGCAGGATATATAGGGCAGGAGTTTCAGTGAATGAGTTTCAGGGCAGCAGTTTCATGCATGAGTCTCAGGGCAGGAGATTCAGGGCTGGAGAATCAGGGCAGGAGATTCAGTGCAGCAATTGCAGGGCAGCAGTTTCAGTGCATGAGTTTCAGGGCTGTAGTTTCAGGGCAGGAGATTTAGGGCAGGAGTTTCAGGGCAGGTGTGTCATGTCATTAGATTCAGGGCAGGAGTTTTAGAGCACTAGCTTGAGGGCTGGAGTTTCAGAGCAGGAGATTCATGGCAGGAAATTCAGGGCATCAGTTTCTGGGCAGGCATTTCACGTCAGGAGTTTCCGGACAGAAGTTTCCTGTCAACAGTTTCAGGACAGGAGTTTCAGGGCAGGAGAATCAGTGCAGGAGTTTCAGGGCACGAGTTTCAGGGCACGAGTTTCAGGGCAGGAGTTACACGAAGGGAGATTAAGTCCAGGATTTTCAGGTCAGGAGATTTAGGGCATGCGTTTAAGGGCAGGAGTTCATGGCCGGAGACTGAGGGCAGGAGGTTCAGGGCAGGGGAATTCAGGGTAGGAGATTCAGTACATGAGTTTCAGGGCTGGAGAACCGGGGCAGGAAATTCAGGGCAGGAGTTTCAGGGCTGTGGTATCAGGGCAGGAGATTTAGGGCAGGAATTTCAGGACAGGTGTCTCATGTCATTAGATTTAGGGCAGGAGTTTCAGGGCACTAGCTGGAGTTTCAGAGCAGGAGATTCAGGGCAGGAAATTCAGGGCGTGAGTTTCCAGCTAGG